>NC_141813.1:0-278649 GCF_057944985.1 Cucurbita pepo subsp. pepo | reverse complement strand
TCCTTATAAGGAATGCTTCGTTCCCCTCTCTAACTAATGTTAAATCTTAAAATAAATGGTTAGGATGGCTGAGTGGTCTAAGTCCTTATACTCAAGTTTTGGTCCTCATGAGAGGGTGTGGGTTCAAATCCCACTTTTGACAACTTTATATTAACTATTAGGTAAGTTTTCTTTTGTTCATTCTTGATTTCTTTGATACTTGTTCTTAATACACAGTTCAGAGTCCATATCACAAGTGTTTAACTTAGCATACAAAACACACACAAGTATTAGTATTTAGAGTGATTTTAGAAACCATTACAAACACTAAAGACGATATGTAATCTTATATTCTAACTCTATCAAATTGCTAGTTTAATCTCTCCATTAATCTCTGTCAAAGTTCGTCGGAAAACATGTTTCTCGCCGGAGTATATCTAGAAACCTTTTGTTGGGCAGCCGATTATAAAACTTTTCAATGTCTGATTCCTTCACGAAACTTGTTGTAAATCCCATATGAAATATGTAGGAGTTGGTAGGAAGGAAAATGATTAACCATAGCCCTCGAATTTGGAAGAAATTCGAGAAAGAAAACCCATAATCTAAGAGCATCAAACTTGAGTTTTAGGAATTCTCATCACTAGATTTTTATCTTAAAACTTTGCCCCAACTTCAGACTTTATAGGGGAAGCTTCCACCGACATTGAGAGCTCCAGAATCATCGTGATTTTGATTTTTCTGGATAATTTATCGGAAATATCCTCTCCGATCAGCGAGCTACCAACTTCGAGTTTGAATTCCGACTGTTGGATTTGATGACCTTTCAACGTTCTAGATTGTATCAAAATTTGGGGAAAATCCAACGACACGATTTTGAGATTGGAAGGACTTTGTGCAGATGGTCACATGCAGAGGTTTTTATTTTCAGCAGAATGACACTTTCGTAATTATCCATATCATCAGGGTAATTTGGTAATTTGCCACTTTCAGAATATTTTATTATTATTTTTCCCGAAAAATTCATAATTTTCGTAAAAATTTCTTCATCTCTTGTTGGTCATTTTCCCATCCTTGAGCATCTTGAAATTCCCTCTAGATAAGGAATTAAATATCCGGAAATTTCCTTAAAAATTGGAAAGTGACTTTTTTGTCCTTTTCGCTTAAGCTTTCCTTCCCAATACTTCTCCAAAGGCCTTATTCCTTAAAGTAACTCATTAGGGTATAGAAATGACTTGCTTAAGACCCTTTTCCTTGCTTAATCCTCTTAGTTTCTTTATTGGATCCTTTCGGACTTACATGGTTGGCATTGCTTCATTTTTATGGTGTTGCAGCTTCTTACCTCGAACCGACTACCAACAAACAAGTAAAAAAGAAATGTAGAAATTTAAAATAAATAGACGACTGGATTCCTTGGGACGACACCCTCTGTGACCTCATAGTTCTCGAGCAGCGCTTCTTACCTTGACCAATAGTCAACAAACAATTAAAAACTAAATGTAGAAATTCAAAATAAACAGACACGACTTGATGCCTTGGGAAAATCCCCGTTGTTACGGCATAGTTCTCGAGCAATGCTTCTATAACACCTGTTCATCGACTGCTCGATTCACATGAGTTACCACTAACATAGATATTTCGCTTCGAAAATTGGTCATAAAACAAAAAAATTTCATACATGACAAGTAAAACATGTGAATCAAGTATATTTTACAACACAAAATAATCAAAGTAAGTTTTGAACAACAAAAGCACATGTACTTAAAATAGACTCAGAAAAGGATTCCTTGTTGTCTCGAGCCTGCTGGTCTTGTCTTCGATTGGCCTGCAACTTCTTATTTTGCCAAAAAAGTTAAAATAATCTTGATAAGTAATTAATTTACTCAATAAATAGCTAACTTGTCATTCACAAGTTTATTACTTATCTTTCCAGTTGTTCTTAAGTTTTATTCTCCATGAATTCCTAGTTTCTTTTAGAATAATTTGTAAGTTAGTAACGTATTTCAACTACCTCTCGCTTAGGTTACTTCTATATGGTCAGGAATACTCATTGTTCCTAACTTAGCACACACCGCGTCGGTCAGGAACTCTGCGAGGATTAGTAGACTACAATACTCATATTCTAAATCTTTCGATAATTTGTTTTGCGATAAATGGAAATGCAGTAAAGATGATAATCAATATTTGGTTTACCATGGTTAGAAGAAATATCTCTCTGAAAGCACAAAATTTTATGGACAAGGTCAACTAAATTTACAAGCATCGAAAGAAATTGATAGGTTTTCTGACGCTTGCTTATTTTCTTAGCCAATGTATGCTACGTGACAAAATTTAGTGCATCTAGAGATATTTTTGCCCGCCATAATCTACCTTTGAAGCCTCCAAAGCCCCCCATCTCCCTTATATTTCTTCTTCCCCATTTGCTTCCCTACTCCTTCATTGGCATCCTCTTTCTTCCATTTTGTGTGTTTTTCTCGTGGTGAATGGCTATTCATTTTCGGTGTTTGAGGGAACTTGCTACTTTTTTGGGTTTTCTCTCTTTTTAAATATCTTTTTATTTCGTTTGTTCATAAAATATGTTGTCAGTTTAGGTTCATTTTGATGGTGTTACTATAGCACGTGCGGAAGCCATTTGGATCTTAGGCACTCTAAGTACATCAATTATAGTAAATTAGCTAGCATGTTCAAAAGCATTAAAACTCAATGAGTTTGAATACTAACCTTTTGTAGTTCGAATTCCTTTTTCCTCACGAACGATTTTGAACCACCACTAGTGTCTTCCCTACTATTCTCCGGCCTTAGAACGAGATTGTGGAATCCGGTCAGTAATGAAATTTGATAGGAATTTAGTATATGTAAACTGAGAGTTTTGAGAGATTTTCTCAAAGTTTTTCCACAAGAATTTCCTTGTACCTTGATCACTCTATTCATTAAGTTATATTTGCATGTTCACGCTAATTTGAGATTACCAAATTTTGACACTCAAAATTCCACTCAAATTTATGGGATTATTTGGCAAACATGCATGTTTGGTTAAACCAAATTTTGACACTCAAAGAGTTTGAGTTATGTTTTGCTGGGAGTTAGTGAAGAGTCAAAAGCTTACAGACTCTATGATATAGAAGCGACAGATGAAAATAATGATATAGAAGCGGCAGATGAAAATACTGCAGAAGAAAATATTTCATCTGGCTCTTTGGCTGAAGCAAGCTCTCCTAGCTCGAATAAGGAGAGGAATAAGAGACCACCAGTCTGGATGAGAGACTATGCAATAGGAGAAGATTTTTGTGAAGATGTTGATGAAGCAGTCTGGATGAGAGACTATGCAATAGGAGAAGATTTTTGTGAAGATGTTGATGAAGCAGTTTGGATGAGAGACTATGCAATAGGAGAAGTTTTTCTTTAAAGAAGATGATGAAGCTCAGCCATGTCTACCCCTACTGAACCTGCAAACTTTGTAAACTTTAAAGAAGAATTTCTAGCATTGAAGAGTGATAAATGGAGGCAAGTCATGGATCTGGAGCAATAAACAGAAATGGCACATGGGAATTGATGAAGTTACCTGGTGGAAGTTTGGTATGAGGTCGTAGATATAAACTGATTACTATTCGTGTTCAGTTTAAGGGAGGGATTGTTAGGATTAGATTTGATTGAGTTATTTGGATTAGATTGATCTACTTATTTGAATTAGATTTGATTTAGTAATTCTTCAATTGGATAAGAGATTTCTCCCATTCTTCTGATCTTTCCAGTTTTCTTTTTCTGTTCCTAACAGTAACATGTCATTCTTAAAAAACTAGGACACCGATGTGACAATGATACATTAATTAAAAAGAATTATTTCAAAAAATTTATCAATTTTATATTAGAAATAAATTCATATAAATAAGTTTATATATTTGTATACTTAAAAAAAAGCTTAATGTACGTTTCACTCTCAAAATATATTCAAAGTCAAGTGTTTGATATGATGGATTATAAATTTGTAATGTATCCATTGTATTAACGAGTGTTTAGTACATGCCCAACACGTGTCAGATTAGTGACACTAAGTTATTCTCATGCTTTCTTTACACCCATTTAAAGTAGTTTGAAAACTAGCACGTCAAATATTATAATTGACTAACTACAACTTCAATTTTGTGCTTTAAGGAAGGTTTTGACCAAAGAGAATTAAAATCCTTAATTTAGTACATGGTAGTAAAGATGGACATGAGAATGAGTTATTCTCATCTGTAAAGAGATTTAACCTTAAGTTATATCTCATATCCTCTCTTAACCAATTATTTAGTTTTATTTGGTATGTTTTAGAAAGATCCATCAATAGCAAAAATAAAATAAAATAAAAAATAAAATAAAATAAAATAAATAGAATAGATTAAATTAGCCAAAAGTAATGACTAACATAATTAAAAAAAAAATAAAAATAAAGGATGAATTGATTAAATTGGCTAATTGCTAACATAATTAAAAAAAAAATGTAACAAACATACCGAAGTAAGATTAGGAACACATGTAAAAAACAAAAAAACAAAAAAACACAAACAACCAAAAATAAAGATTTGGAAAGTGTTAAACAACAGTTTTGATATATAGACATTTCAAGACTTTACTCATGCAATATTCCAATGAAATCTAGAGCATCATAAAATTGAGAGAAATGATTGAAATTGATGTCATGTTCATATAGGTTGACTTTAATACAAATGACAAATCGAACTTTCTTAAGGATAAATTGGGGACACCAGCCTAAGCTAATCAGGTAGGTGGCCTTACCATCCGTATGCTTATATTTGATGTTGACTGTGCCCTTGGTTCTGCAAGTGTCATATATATTGATATGTGTGATATGTTATAATATGTGAATTGTATGATAATACTTACGGTACCATGTGTTCAATGGTATATTTGAGATAGGATACGAGAAGGATGCACTAAACGTAATGTAACGATAGGAGTAAGACATGTTCATGAAACGTTATGGTTTGGTTACGTATCGAAGTGCTATGGGTATGACAGATTGATAAAAACGATATGGTCACGATGTATTCCTAAAACAATACGATTAGGTTATGGGTAGAAAGGGATAGGATTATGATAGATTGATAGAACGATAGCGTTACGATACGTTCCTATAACGTTATGACTAAGGTACGTTCAGGTAACGACACAACTATGATATGTCCAAGGACGTTAAGGCTATGATAAATTAGGGAAGGATATAACCACGAAGTTTTTACGATATGATATGATAATGATACGACATGTGAAGGACGGATATATATCCAACAAGTGTCAAAGAGGGACGTGAGAATAAATTATTCTCAAGGTTTCTTTACATCGGTCAAAGAGTATTTGATAAGCTTTCAAAATTAAGGGTTTTCTTTTTTCTTCTTCCTTCTTTCTCCCTTTTCACATTTAATTTTTTTTTTTAAAATAATAAAAAGTTTAATGTGAGAATGAAGAAGTTAGAAAGGAGAAAGAAATGAATGTAATAAAACTTTTCCGTCGGTAGGAATGAAAATGGTGAATGGGTCCTTGACGATAGTGAACCTCTATACTCTGGTTTTGGAAGTAAGTGATGATTATCAGTAATATGAGTTATGTCAATACCACACCGTTATCAAGAGGAAGTAAAGTAGAGTAGAATAGATGAAGCGATCCATTTGTTGAGAGTACTGTAAGAGGCACACAAGTAAGAATGTTGGATATAACTACTCTTTCACATCTGAGGGATGAGTCTCATAGATCCAACTACAATATCAAAAAAACAACTTCGGTTGGCAGTGATTGCTTGCATTGGTGTCTCCATTGTATCCCAGACACATGTAACATGATTTTTCTTGCTCAAATATAGCTTCATTTGTCTTAAAAGTTCACTTTTGAGTAATCCTGGAAGGCTTCTTAATTTGCAGCCTCTGGTGAAGATGATCACTCCGAGGTGGGTTTGTTAGTGGAGATGCAATTATATAATTAGGGTTTTACATCAATGGTTCCATTTATATATATAAATGAAATTTGTGGTGTATTTTTTGGAAATTCAACAATAATCATCGGTTATTTGGTTACCATTCTAAAGAAATTCAACTTTCGACCTTTTGTGAATGCTCAAAGCTACGTGCAAAGTACTATCGATTATGATCCATAATACTCACTGACTCGAAATTGAGGTTTGTTCAAGTTTGAAAATGTGACAAACCAAAAGACAAGATGCTGATTAATATTGTTTGTGATTGTTATTGTGAATTCTTCATCTTTGAATACATATTTTGGTTGGCTTATGAATTTTTCCATCTTTTAAAAATATTATTTGTTTAGTTCGGGCCTAATTTCATAATAGGCGATTGAATCACAATATTGCAATATTTTAAGTTACTTTTAAGATTGAAGGTTGATGAATAAAGTAATTACGACAAGTTCTTTTTATGCATCTTATTTGATCTAGCACATAAATGCTTCCTAATTATTTTATTTATTTTTTTATGAATTAGGTTATGAAGATAATTTGAATTATAAACACTTTAATTCAAACAATATTTAATAACTAATCATTTTAATATTTATACTCAAATATACTAACAAGTACTAGTAACACTAGTCTCAATGACTTAAAGAATACAACTATTGTCTCGAACTATAAAGAATTTAATTCCAACCTATTCTAGTGGACAAACGCTTTATTAGACTCTATTGTAAGATTTCACTTCATCAATTTAAGTAGCGTTCAACTACAACTATAAATATCAAATTCTTAAGTATTCATGAACAAAATCGGCCTAACAATGTCTCTTGGAACTATTTACCAAAGGTGTTAGAATGAGCCGTGTGGAAGGGTTAACTTTAGATGCTTTAGTACCAATTAAGGATGTCAATATCCTAGTAGTGGAGAATGCAGGAAGGTTCGTAGTTGAAAAGAATAACAAGAATAGTGGACATCGTTTCATCTACAAGCGTGTGGTGAACGGTCTGGTTGGTATGACTAGAGAACGTCGTCCTCGCAGAATTTATATTATTGTGATAGAAGTTATAAATAATGATGATATTCCTTGGTCTTTTATTACAAAGGTGCAGAACATTCTTTTTGTGCATGTGATATATCCATCGCCACCTACTCATAAGCTCTCACCTATTAAAGAAGTTCTCGAGTTCCTTGTCCACAAGTAGCAATACAACTACTAGAATGCTATCTCTACTTATAATAAGCCCTCTCTCTCTCTCTCGAAATATATGTGTGTGTGTTTGTGGATGTATTACTCTCTTTTATTAATGAAATATGGCATAGTCATAATGATATTATGAGTATCTTTTCTATCCCTCCCTTCCTTATCCCTATATAAAGAATATGAAGCAAGTAATTTGTTACTTTTGAACTTAAAATGCTTATAATTCAATTTATCTTTGTTATCAACAATAATTATCAAACGGTATATAATTTTGTCCAAGTAAGGTCGCTTCTCATTCTCTGCATGATATCATAACACAAAATCGAGCAGAAGGGTTAACGATAAAATGATAACAAAAACCCATTCGTCGAACTAACTATAAAGGAAGGGTTGGTTGGAAACCATGTCTATACTTCTTTGCTTTAATCACAGGTAACTAAAGATATATAAGAACAACAGAATATGACATAACCAGTCAAAACATATAAAATTTCTTGCCATGTTATAGTTAATGAATATGGTATGCACAAAGATCTGACGTCACACTTCATGATTGGAGACCAATACAGTGAGCTATGGTCGTCCATACCGTCCTTTGGTCCAATTATGTCAAGCAAATGTTGCAGCAAGCAAAGAGTTTTTAATAAGTTCGCTATAGCAAAGAGCTCGGTTTAAGGCACAAATGTCTCTGATGTGAAAGGCGCACCAATTCAACGAGATTTAAGTAACCATGAATAAGACACATGATACAGCTGGTAAACGAAACGATGTCCATGACTCTTGTTATTTTCTTCCACTACAAACCTTCTAGCCTGTTGCACTTTTTTGTCATTGACATCCTTAATTGAAATTAGAATTGAAGGAAACACTTCTCCACAACTCATTATGGAACACCTTTGATTGATAGTTTCAACAGATTTACTTTGCCGAGGAATACTTTAAAATTCGATATTTATAGTTGAACGCTACTTAAATTGATGAAGTGAAATCTTACAACAGAGGTTAATAAATCGTTTGTCTATTAGAAGAGAGCTTGGAATTAAATTCTTATAGTTGGGATAAAGGATGTTTTAGTCAAACGAAGTATACTTTTTAGTTTTAAAATAAATTAATTTTTTAGTTTAAAATAAATTGATTTTTTAATTTTAATTTTAGTCCGAATAAATTAATTTTGATGTGGTGTTATGTATTTTAATAAAATTAATATTAACTTAATCAACAAAATTTGTATTTTTTTTTTCAATTATAATCTAAATTAATAAAAATACCATTGAACTTTGCACTTTATCTAAAAAAAAATTCTCATAATTTTTTTTTAAAAAAAAGAATACGGTTGAATTTTCAAAAAAAAAAAAAAAAAAAAAAAAAAAAAAACTTCAAAACTATTCTTCAACTTTCAAAAGTTTTTAAAAAAAGATAGATGGGGAGAAAATTGAAGGTTATTTTAGGGGAAGGTTTTCAAGATCAGTATAAGATCCTGAAAACATAACAAGAAGTAATATCCTAGCTTAAGGTTACGATTAAGAACCTACTAGTAGGCTACTTACAAAGTTTTACTCACTCCATGTTTATCATTTTTTTTTTCAAGTAACTAAGAGTTGGTCGTGGATGAGAGTGGACTTTGGAGTGTGGGCCATGGACTAGCTTCTATTTTTTTGTTCTCATGAAAGACCCAAATGATAGAAAGGAAAAAAATTAAAGGATTAAGCAAGAACAAAGGACTTAGTCAAGTCACTCGTGTACCCTAAGAAGTGATTTCAAGGAGTTAAAGGCCTTTTGAGAAGGATTGGAAAGGAAAAAGTAAATCAAAAGGGCAAAAAAGTCATTTTATCAATTATCAAGAATCTTTCCGGATTTGTAATTCCTTATCTAGAAGGAATCTCAAGATTCAAAATAAGCGAAAAATGATCAAAAAGCGATGAGGAATTTGTAGAAAAATTAGGGATTTTTCGACAAAAATAATAATAAAATATTCAGAAAGTGGCAAATTACCAAAATACACCTAGAAGAACGGATAATTACAGAAATGCCACTATAATTAGAATCAGAGCATCTATCGTGACCATCCGAGAAAAATCCTTCGAACTCAAATTTCAACCATCGGATCTCCTCCAAACTTTGATATGATCTAGAACGAACATGCACGGATCATCACATCCAACGACTAGTATTCAAAGCCAAGGTCGGTAAGGATATGATTGAAGTTGATATCTCTGAAAAATTATCCATAAAGTTTGATCTCTAAATAACGAAGATTATGGAGCACTCAATGTCGGTTTAAGCTCCTCCTATAAAGTATTAAGTAGGAGCAACAATACGGAATAAGAATCGAGAAAGGTCGATCCCCCAATCGAAGGCAATAAGCGTTTAGATTGTGGGTCTCCTACTCTCAGATTTCTTCCAAATTCGAGAGTAATCCTCCACAATTTCTCTTCAAACTTCTACATAACGAAGAATCTGGAGCTCTCAATGTCGGTTTAAGCTCCTCCTATAAAGTCTGAAGTAGGAGCAACAATAGGTTATAAGAATCGAGAAAGGTCGATCCCTCAATCGAAGACAATAATCGTTTAGATTATGGGTCTCCTACGCTCAGATTTCTTCCAAATTCGAGAGCAATCCTCAACCATTTCTCTTCAAACTTATTCCTACTGTTTCTCAACAAGATTACCCACAAGTTCTATGAAGGAATAGAGTGTTGAAAGTGCCTAGAAACCATTCCCCCAATTAACTCAGCCATTGAAGAACTTCAAGAAAAACTTGAAAATCCAATCCGAGGATACATGATGATTCGTCGAGCAAGAATGATTCCAATCAGTTTCTGCACCTCCAAGGAATGCTTCCACAGAAGACCACGAAGAAAAATAACCTCGAGAGCGTATAAAATTGAAAGAAATAGGTTTCGAAATTAAATTGGGGATAAGAGTCGAATTCCTATCTACAATCTCTTTTCCTTCAAATTAAGGATTCCTCTAGCTTTAGAGGAAGAAGTTGAGTAAACTTGATGAAGAAATCGAGAGCTGAAATGTCGTAGAATAAGCTACCCAAGAGATCGAAAATCTGGCGTTTCGAGTGAGTTGTATACCGAGAACGATTTTTTGAAACTAAGGTCTTACACTTAAATACGTTCCTCCAAACCAATTCCTTTAGCCTGAAGAAAGGATATGGAAGAGGTTCAATGAAGAAATAGGGCCTTGAAACCCCTAGAATCGGCTACCCAATAAGAAATCCTTTGTTTTATCTCTAGCGATAAATCAGATTTTGGATGAACTTTGGAAGCGAATATCTTAGGCTACTATCCACGAGAAGGTATCAAATCAAATCCCTAGCCCATCCTTGTAATACCCATCTTTAAGTTTCACGAAGAAATCGAGGAGAGAAATGCTGTAAATGTGGCTATACAGGCCAAGTTTCAGATGGCGGCGACGCGAAAAATGCGCATCTTCTTCCTGTTTAGAGGAAGAAAACGATGATATGGCCAATTCAACTGAACTGTCCAAGTCAACTCAAAATTTGACCTTTTCTCGGGTTTTCTCAGTAGATCTTATTTTATGAAATGTTGTATGAATCCTTATCCCGAGAGGTTATATAAGGTAATGAAGTTTGGGAGTTATTGAAAAACTTTAGTTAGCGAAACCAAGATATGGGAGAAAATGCTCATCACGATCCATATAACTACCCTTGGTCTCTAATAGATACTACGTGCACAATATCATGCTGGGCTATTCCTAAGAACTTATAAGTTCCAAGCTTGACCCAAGACGTTATGCATAAACCTAGGATCACCAAGAATCAAGAAAACACCTAGGTTAATGCAAACATCATGCTTAACAAGTTGCTAGGATTCATGCCTAAAGTAACCATTATCTCACTTCACGAAGTGTAACGCGAGGCCCCTATTTCTCTTTAGGTGGGATGCTATGGTATATGTACCATGAGCAGGATTCCATGTTGAACTTATTATCTCTCTCACCTAAATGAGATGCCCTACACCACGATTTGCTAGCAGGATGCCACGATTATGACAACACCACCTATGCACTCATGGGGAGGAAATTAAGAGTTACTTAGACATGCTCCAAATTACCAACTATTTTCTGTAAGGTCTATTTTATATGACATGAGAATAAATTCAATTCAAGTTAGTTGGGGCAAGTTCGGAACTACTCAAGAATGTACACCTTATGGCCTCAAGAAAATTAGTGTTTTCGCATCAAAGTCATTTCATAAAGGTCCTATAAGTAGTTGAACCCAAGTCGTTGGATTCAGACTCCAAAGTGCTAACCACTACACCATAGAATCCCTTATAAAAATTTATTTTGGAATGGTTTTTCTATTTTATGCAAATTCCACAAGAAGAGAGATCTTATCACGAGTCAAACTCAAGTTATGGATTCAAAGTTCTAGAGTTGTTTTATCTAACTCGTTGTGATCTTGAGCACCTTTAGAGTGGTTGCAGAAGTAACCCTCCAGTGTTGATGGAAGCTCTTCGAGAACATGTAATTTTATATATTTCTTATAGTTAATTTATATATTGTTGTATATTACAAACAAATTGAAATAATACTTTACATCCCAGTCTTTCTTTCTTCCGTGCAAAACTTAACATGAAAACTATATTATTTCAATATTCACTCGAGAAAAAAGGGGTGAAAACTATATTATTTCAAACCCTCCATTATTGCTTCTACTTTGCGTGAAAATGCTTCCACTAAATCATGTTGCTAACTAGGTTGTTTGGTTCGGTTCAGTTCTTGGGTCCACTAGATTTAATCGACCTAGCTCAATTAAACTCTTGATAATATAAAAATTATAAATTTCTTAAATTACGTTAACTTAAAAGTTTAACCCCTAATTTTTTTTAGAATGTTTAGCTTTGTTTCTAGTTGATCTCTAAATGCTTAGAAGTATCTAATAAGACTTCTATTCAAGGAACTTTTCTCTCTAAAAGATGTAAAACTTCAGGTTTATTATTAAGGAATTTCAAATGAGTGATTTGATATATCATAGAGGACAAAAATATTTATTTATTTCAAATATCTTATGTTGACCATTCTTTTTTGTCAAGTACCTTGAATATTATCATTGTGAATTACCAATGGCATTAGATTGAATCTCATTAATAACAATATCCCAAAACTCAGGTAAAGATGACATCAAAATTAATATTTTAATTTCATCTTCAAAATTTATTTCCACTGATATTTACAACCTTAAAAGGTAGAAAGAGTACAAGAGAAGAGTGCTTAAAATAGTTTCAAAATATAGAAAAAAAATAGTAGGAATTGGTCAAAGTCAACATCCATGGATCACTTATGGATCACTTATGGCACAGCACAACACAGATGAGGGTAACATTTTTTTATTTCTCTACTGTTTGGTTTATTGGCCTTACAAGATGGAGACATGAAGTTTTCTATATTTGAAATAAATTTGGTTTGATTGTTTTCGGGTTAGCATTGGTACCATCAAAACTTATTTATTTCTTTGAAATGTTTGAGTTTACAATTTACATGTTTTCATTTTTCTACTTTGTCTGCCTGCATTTAGAAATGAAGCAAAATTAGTCTGAGGGTTTTAGGCATTAGGCAGATTGTTATAATTCTAATTTTTAACTAAAAAAAATTAGTCTCGTTGTCACCCTTAAACCTACCTTACCTATAGGTATAATCGACCTATTATCTGTTGGCTTTTTTTCGTTAATCTTTTGATGATAACAAACCTACCTTCAATTATTAACAATTCTCAGTATTTTTGTCCACAGTGTAAGGTTGGGAACAACGATTTCAACGTCTTTTTTGGTTCACTCAAATTAGAGATAAAACGAAGAAGTTCAAGTCAAAACAAATACCCGACGTGATGATGTGGTGGCAAAATTGACATCATGGACCAATCAAATTCAAAACAAGATACTTGACGTGATGATATGGTGACAAAATTGATGATGTGGTGACAAAATTGACATCATGGACCCGCGCCAAAATTGATATCATAGACCAATCGAAGTATGACATTTATAAATTTGGTAGAGTAACAAATGGTAGAGTTTTCAATTACACTTATAAAAGTTTTCCATTACTTTTAAATTATAAAATCATTTCAATTACATTTATAAAAAATTTCGGTTACCTTTTAAATGGAAAGAAATTATAAAGATTTCATTTACATTTATGAAAACTAATTATTACTTTTAAATGAAAAAAAAATTATAATGATTTCATTCATGAAAACGAGTTATTAATGGAAAGAAATTATAATGATTTCATTTAATTTTGATAAAGATAATTATTTGAATTACAAAATCATTTCAATTATAAGAATTTCATTTAGATTTATAAAACTTTTTAATTATTTTTAAAATGTTCATCACAGTTTTCATTAACATTTTTTTTATATGTAATTATATATATATAATAAAAATGAATTTAAAATGTTTTTAATATTTATTTAAAATAATATATATATATATATATATATATATATATATATATATATATATATATATAAATGAAACATGTGTTCTATAATTTTTTACGATAAATTTAACAATAAATAAATATTATTTTTGGTGGTACACGTTTTGGTTCACGTTTTAGTGGTCCGTATCAATTCCTATTTTTACAACTTGATCGCTATTTAAACTCATCACCTCTTCGTATTTTTCACAACCAACACAAACATTTGTTTCCTCGATCTAAATTTTTTTTAAAAATCCTCCATTGTTGCTCTCTACAAAACTTCCAATTCTATTTTTTTTATCTTATTATTGAGAGAGATGTTTATTATTTCAGATTCTATTTTTTTTATCTTATTATTGAGAGAGATGTCTATTATTTCAGAGTGTTGTGGTGTGTTTCTATAAGATTTCAGACAATTGTACTGGTTTGATCCTGAGCCGTGGAAAGGATTGAGTTTGCTCTTGAACTCGTAAAAAGAGCGGTGTACCGGTTTGATCCTGAGTCGTGGAAAGGATTGAGTTTGCTCTTGAACTCGTAAAAAGAGCGGTGTACCGGTTTGATTCTGAGTCGTAGAAAGGATTGAGTTTCCTCTTGAACTTGTAAAAAGAGCGGTGTACCGGTTTGATCCTGAGCCGTGGAAAGGATTGAGTTTGCTCTTGAACTAGTAAAAAGAGCGGTGTACCGATTTGATCGTGAGCCTTGGAAAGGATTGAGTTTGCTCTTGCACTAGTAAAAAGAATGGTGTAGCTGTTGGGCTTTGATCTGAGGAAAGAGTCAAAAAGTTTTATTCAAATTCCCACTATAAAACTATGGTTTTCTAACCCTTTTCCTAATTAAGTTCTAAATTATTGTTAAGTTTTATTGCATGGTATCAAGTTTGATTGTTATTAAAAAAAAAATTAATAATTACATTGTTGAAACCCTATTCACCCCCTCTAGGGTTGTCATATCGATCCAACATTATCCTTCCACCAATAGGAGCAAAGGCAACGTTACTATGTGAAAGTTTCATGTCATTTATTCAACAATAAGGGTGTTAGCATGCATTTGGAAATGAACCCATATTTAAAAAATTTAGATAAAATAGAAAAGAATTGTTATCTCAAAGACAATGATACTATGTGAAACTAGCCTCAAGATGCTTCCTTAACTCTTAGGGGTGGTAAACCAACGGTTCCTTCACCTATGACCCAACTCCCAACATGGAAGGGATAATCTAGAGAATCATTCCAAGAACCCTAACGGATGGGTTACAAACTCACATTATCAAGCTCGACAACAAACAATGTCGTCGGCAAACTTAGGAAGACTACCTGAAATTACGAATATATCAATATAGGATTTTTTAATTTACCGATTTTTAAAATGTTAAATTATGTGAAATTACTGGCAAAGAAGAATATTTTAGAGAGCTCTTCCTTTTTATTTAAGATTTTGATATTTATGAAAAGAGAAAATGAATAAAAATAGGAGACATTTTATAGATTTAGGAGGAGTAAGTGAAAACAAAAAGAGAGTCATGACCCATTCGAAATAAAAAAAGAATTAAAATATAATGAACATATATATTTGCTTTATATTCAAAATAGAGTTTATAGGTTCATAGTACAAAATAAGGGAAATGTTGAAAAAAATAATTTTAAAACATCAAAAATAGTTGGTGTTGTTTGTTTAGGGCAACTGCACATGAAAGATATGGAAAACATGAAGTGAGTACAAGATTGTCTTGTAGCGTTTTAACCATGTTTATAGTGGGTGCGACTAATTGTAAGTTTTTAACCATGTTCATAGTGGGTGCTTGGATACCACACTCTTTTCTTAATGTACATGGAATCGATAATTAATCGAACAAAGTGTCTATCCAAAATAAAAGGGCCCAACCAGATTTGAACTGGTGACCTCTTGATCTGCAGTCAAATGCTCTACCACAGGCTATGGACCCATTTTGCATGATTTCAACTTTAGTGACTCCTTCTACAGAGTGTCAATCCAAAAGTGTAAAAAGTGTCTGTCCAAAATAAAAGGGTCCAACGAAGTTCAAATGGATGACCGGTCAAATTCTCTACCACTGAGCCATGGATCCATTTTGTAGGATTTTAACCTTAGTGACCCCGTAGACATAGTGTCAGTCCAAAAAGTGTAACAAATTTATATCCTAGATAGAAGGGCCTAACTAGGTTCGAATTGGTGACCTCTTGATCTGCAATTAAATGCTCTAACATTGAGCTATGGTCCCATTTTGTATGATCTCAACTTTAGTGACCCATTCTACAGATTATCGGTCCAAAAGTGACCCTACCGAATCGACTATGGACCAATTTTCTATAAATTGGTGGATTACCTATCGGGAATTAAACACAGGTCGTTAGATTCAAAGTCGAAAGTGCTAACCACTACACCATAGAACCACTCGTTAAACTTTATTTTGGCAGCAATTTTGATAAGCGTCAACAACGCTGGATTTTGCAAAGCTAGAGGTCGTAGTATGCTTACAGACTTTCACAAGGTGTTTTCAACTTCTTTTATAGGTAATTGAACTTTTGAGTCCATGTTGGATTAGTATGAGTTTAAGAAGACAGAGGAGAGAAGAGAGACTTTGTTAGAAACTCAAATTTACTTCTATCTCTATCTAGCAAAATTATTTTTTTGTTTGAAACAAGATTATAGATAAATTTAAAATCCAAGAAAACGGATCTGAGTTTGATATTATTTGATTTTGGATATGGACACAACTAGCTGATTTCTTTTGATTACATTAATGAATGTGTGTAGATGTTTAAAGTGTTGATCTTAATGGTTTTAGAAAATATCAACACATCATCAATATAAACTATCAAAATTTTTTGAAAGGATTGAAAATATCATTCATAATCTTCTGAAATTCGGATGGAGCGTTTTTTAACCTAAATGACATGACGTTCCCCTCATATTTTCTAATTGGACATTAAATGCTATTTTATATTTGTCCTTTTAAGAAATTAGAATTTTCCGAAATCCCAATTTCATGTCGAATTCTATAAAAACATTTGACTCTAAATTCTTTTTATCAAATCATTTTTGTTTTGGATTGGATATCTTATTTATTCTGAAACCTTATTCGAAGGTTTGTAGTTAATTGCTGGTATCAGAATTTCTCGTTTCTTTTCACCATGTTGTTAACCTAAAATGTCAGAAATGACCACCTGCTCTTTGGAGACCTTATCAGTTTCCTCTACAAAATATCACCTAAAATGTCACAGTATTTAGTGTTTGGGACTTTTTAATTTAACCCTAGGGTTCTATTTACAGTGAACTTGTGATTATTTTTGTCAAATTATATATTTGAATACCTAATACATTAAGATATAATATCTTATTTAAATAATATTAAAATGTGGTAAAATATCATAATATATGTTTAATTAATATGAATATCATTCAAATTTCAAATATATATTTTTATTTAATGTTTATGAAACACATGAATTATTTTAATATTTAACATATCAAATATGTTAATATGTTTTGATATTATACTTCAAGACTATAGGAACTTTCTCAGAGGACCTGAGAGTTACATCGGCCCACAATGCAACTCATGGACGATGCAAAACTATGGTGGCGCTTGAAGGTGAATTGTATGAAAAACTGTCATGCACCAAAAAATTATGGGAAGACCATTGATGGAATTGAAGCAATCGACGCTCCCCTGTATGGGTTTCCAATCAAAGACCTAATGTTTGATGTTGACTCTTTTGAAGAAAGAGCCACGTGATCGAACAACAAGAAACGTGGCGGTATCTCTGAGAACTCTATCACACACATAAAAAAAATGTGTCGAAGACATTACACAGAAAATCTGGCTTTCATCGAGGAGATCCGAGTTTGATTCTCGACAATGAAATTTTATTTTCTTATTTCTTTTATTTTATAGTTTCCTCTTTTGTCACCAATTATATTTAAACTTTACCTAGGTTTGAGAAGCACTATAATGGATGAGTTCAATAGTATCTTAAATTCAAAAGACTTTTATGAACTTGATTTGAGAGGCACTATAATGGTCAAGTTCAACGGTACCTTAAATTAAAAAGACTTTTATGAACTTTGAACCTTTAATAGTGTTATGTTATAGATATTTTGTTCAATTTCAACAAGTGAGGTTGAGGTCATTCAAATGGTTAATGTGATAATTCGGTCATTTTCAAGGTCTCTTTTGTTGAACGCCATCATGGCTTAGATGACTGAGATGAGCACCAGAGTGAGTTTGACAAGGAGGGTCGTAGAGAACCACACCCCAAGCCAAGCTCATGTTGGGCTTAACAAACTGAAAATCCAAAAACACAAACCCTTAAATGGGAACCAGGATGTTAATGAATTAAAAAAAACTTTATTTTTGACGTTGAACACTACTTGAAGGTTACACGAACTTGCTCATAGGACCTAAGGGTTACGTTGGCCACAATGCATCTCATGGACAGTAGCGCTCGAAGGTGGATGATATAAAAAATGGGTCATGCACCATAAACTCATGGGAAGACCGTTGATGGAATTGATGCAATCGACGCTCCCCTTGATGGGTTGCCAATTAAAGACCTGACGTTTGATGTTGACTCTTTTGAAGAAAAAGCCACACGATCGAACACCTCGAAATGTCGTGGTAGCTCTAAGAACTCTATTATACGACCTGAGAGTTGAGGGCTACACGAACTTTCTCATACGACCTAAGAGTTACATTAGCCACAATGCATCTCATGGACGATGCAAAACTATGGTAGTGCTCGAAGGTGAATGGTATAAAAAATGGGTCATACACCATGAACTCATGGGAAGATCGTTAATGAAATCGATGCAATCGACGCTCCCCTGGATGGGTTGCCAATCAAAGACCTAACATTTGATATTGACTCTTTTGAAGAAAAAGCCACACAATCGAACAGCTCGAAACGTCGCGGTAGCCCAAGAGAACTCTAACACACATAGGGAAGGACGTGTCGAAGAGTTAGACATTAAGCAAAAGATCATGCTAAAACTCTTCAGCGATCTAACAAAATACTTCAGGACATCTACACCAAAAATCCATTGTCGTCCAGCGGTCAGGATATCTTGCTTTCACTCAGGAGGCCTGGGTTCGATTCTTGGCAATGGAATGTTATTTTCTTATTTCATTTTATTTTACAGTTTCTATCTTAGACTAAAAAGACTTTTTATGAACTTCGTACCTTTGAGAGAGTTATGTTATAGATATTTTGTTCAATTTCAAATAGTTAATGCGATAATCCAGTCGTTTTCGAGGTCTCTCTTGTTGAACGACATCATGGTTGAGATTCGCAGGTGATTCAAATGGTTAATGTGATAATCAAGTCGTTTTCGAGGTCTCTCTTGTTGAACGACGTCATGGTTGAGATGAGAAGGTGATTCAAATGATTAATGCGATAATCCAATCGTTTTCGAGGTCTCTCTTGTTGAACGACGTCATGGTTGAGATGAGGACTCGAGTGAGTTTGACAAGTTGGGCTGTAGAGAACCACACCTCAAGCCAAGTTCATGTGGGCTTAACAAACTTAAAATCCAAGAACACAGCCCCTTAAATGTAAACTGGGATGCTAAGGAATTAAAAAGCTTTATTTTTTACGTAGAACAATACTTGAAGGTTACTGTTACTTACTCATAGGACCTAAGAGTTACGTTGGTCGCAATGCATCTCATGGACGATGCAAAACTATGGTGGCGCTCGAAGGTGAATGGTATAAAAAATGGGTCATGCACCATAAACTCATGGGAAGACCATTGATCCAATCGATGCAATCGACGCTCCTTTGGATGGGTTGCCAATCAAAGACCTGATGTTTGATGTTTGATGTTTACCCTTTTGAAGAAAGAGCCACATGATCGAACAGCTCGAAACGTCGCGGTAATTCTGAGAACTCTATCACACACATGAAAGGACGTGTCGAAGAGTTAGACGTTACCCAAAACATCATAGTAAAACTCTTGTGCGATTAGACAAAAGACTTTAGGACAACTACACCAAAAATTCATTGTTGTCCAACGGTTTGGATATTTGGCTTTCACCTAGGAGATTCTGGTTTGATTCTCTGAAATTGAATATTATTTTCTTATTTCTTTTTATTTTATAGTTTCATCTTTTGTCACCAATTATATTTAAACTTTACCTCATTTGAGAGGCACTTTAATGGTTAAGTTCAATAGTATCTTAGATTAAAGACTTTTATGAACATCGTACCTATGTTAGTGTTATGTTCTTGATATTTGTTTCAATTTCAACAAGTGGAGTTGAGGTGATTCAAATGGTTAATGCGATAATCCGGCTATTTTCGAGGTCTCTCTTGTTGAACGCCATCATGGTTGAGATGAGCACCAGAGTGAGTTTGACAAGGAGACTCGAATTTAAACTTTACCTACGATTGAGAGGCACTCTAATGGTCAAGTTCAATGGTATTTTAGATTAAAAAGACTTTTATGAACTTTGTACCTTTGTTAGTGTTACTTTGTACCTTTGTTTGTGTTACTTTGTACCTTTGTTAGTGTTATGTTATAGACATTTGGTCAAGTTCAAGAAGTGGGGTTGAGGTGATTCAAATGGTTAATGTCACTTTATTTGATTCAAATTGTTAATGTGATAATCCAGTTGAATAGTTACAGGTTATTTCCAAGGTCTCTTATTGAATGCCAACAGGGTTGAAATGATTGAGATGAGCACCTGATTGAGTTTGACAAAATTGAAATAAAATCAAATAAAATCACTAAAAAAAATCGATAAAATTGAAACAAATTGAAAAAAAAACTAGCCTTGTGACACTTCCTTCAACTAGAAGGGCGGTAAATCAAGGGTTCCTTCGCCCAAGACCCATGATCCAACTCCCAACATGGAAATGATAAGCTATAGAATCATTCCAAGAACCTCAATGGATGGGTTACTAGTAGTTGCACTCCTCTCACTATAGATATATTTCTGTCCATTTGATAAAACCATGATTAGTAAGTCGATCCTTCACAGGTTGTTCGTAACTAGAGCTGGGTCAATTTACCGTTCTACCCCTAAAGTTACTTCTTGTTTCTTATGTCTCACTGAGTCTCTAATGAACAATTGGTTTGTGGTCCAACCAGGAAACCGAATCCCTCTCAAGCCAATGAGAGGGTGGGGCCCCTTGTTCAAGACCTGGAGTCCGTGCTTAAGGAAACTACCTCTCTTCTATCCCTAAAAGTGGGTAGGAGTGAATTCCATCTTGCACCCCACGTCCCCAGCCATTCACCCAGTCTTACCCCTGAAATAGGAGGTCTATTGAGTCGGCGAACTAGAGCCACTCTCACCCATGCAAATCTAACGATAATTCTGAATAAACAGGAGTTCATGGTTAGCTTAGGATTAAAACCGAGTTACCTAGGTTATCGAATGAAAAGAAAATTAGTCTCAGTAGTAAACGACATTATAAAGTGAGAGTGGTTTTCTTCATGGTCCGATCTTATGCAATACTCATTGCATAGGACGCCCCCACTCACATGTCTCCACATGTACAATTTAGTGATCAGATTGTTTATATCATATACAAAAGTGGGCCGCATCCATAGTGTCCCCAGAATAAGGTATTCAGCCTTATCCTTATACTATAGATCATTTTGACTATATATACTTGAACTTGATCCACTCTTATGTCTCTACATATAGTTTAAGTAATCATACTATAGCCAGAGTGTTCTTATTTTATTGGATTTAGATTAATGATCGTAAAGTTCACTTTATTCAATAACAATCTTTACTGAATAAACAACAATAATAACTTCATTGAAAATAGAACATGTTTTTGTTTACAAACTATGAGTTTTAGGACATATAACCCAACAAAGGCAGGCATGTTGTCTACTGTCGTCAAATAGGTCATCTGTCGCCACAATTCTTTTAAGAAAGATGCGCCCAAATAACCGATGAAGAAGTTTCAGAGAGCCATAGGTTCGAATCCTGTCACTTTGACGTGGTATTCTCAGGGGCCGAAGTGCAAAGCCCCATAGCCTATCCTTGATCAGGAAGGCAAGAAGTTTTAGAGAGCCATAGGTTCGAATCCTGTCACCTTGATGTGGTATTCTCAGTGGCCGAAGTGCAAAGCCCCATAGCCTATCCGTGGTCAGGAAGGCAGGCAAACCGCGCACACTGAAAAGAAAAAAAGAAGATCTCCTTTTCTAACACACGCAGAATTGTCATTCTTTTGTCTTTTGAAACCCCTTACCTTATCAATCATCAAGCATGTTTTTGGTATTATTATGAAAAAGCTATTCCACTAGTATGACTTAGATACCCTCTCCACCGGTGATCATAGCCTGAAGTCATCATAGCCTCTCCACCGGTTCCAAAGACTCCTTCGGCATCAATGTGCTCCAATGAAAGAGATCAGACCCTTTCCTAAACTAGAACCGGGCACAAAACGCCGAGGAGAAAGTCGAAAGCGAGCTCTTTTCGCGTATACGCAATCTCGAAACCCAATTAGCTCAGGGACTGTCTCCTCAACCCTGGCGAGTATGAGTGCTTGGTAAGAGAGAATGTCGAATGAGAGAGACATTCGATTACGGCAACATTCGCAACTACCAAAGTGCACTAAACCTAGTAGAGATCTTCGACCTAACGATAATGGAACTTCAAGCCCATTTAATCAATCCGCTTTGTACCTTATTGTTGACCGAATCGGATGCACGCTAGGCCTAAATTCTCTCTCAGTCACCCAGAGACGAAAGGAAGATCAAATCCGAAGTTTACGAATCGAAGAGAAAGTGGATCTGAGTTCTACATGCTTTCATTTTAAAAAGCTTCACTTGCCTACGGTACTTTATTCAGGATGTGCAACAATACGGTCATCTCTTAGCTGTGTGTAGAGAATTCCTTGATCATTTCCTTGGCGGATAGCACAAATGAAATCGCTTCCCTGACCGCCATTCTTATGAGTCTATTCTTGTCTAGTTGGTTTGTTGTACTATTCTATACCTCTCTCGATTGATAGAAATACGTTCGGGAGCTGGGAGGGCCTATCGTGAGGGAACTTTCCTTTTTACGGTAGGCAAAGGTAAAGCGGGAGCTGCATATGTCCACGGTGATCAAGGCAGAGCGACTCCTTCTTTAAAAGATGTTGGTTTTATTGAAACTGTTAGATCAGCTTTCGTTAAAGAAAAAATAGGAGCTCTTGGTCTGGCCGATGTTGATTCGTATGGCAATGTGGACTCGACTCAGGATGAGGATTTCGCTTTTCATACTGCTACTATGAGCCGAAAGAGCTGGTAAGCTATCTCGCTAAACGAAAGGAAAAAGCACGTACGCGTTGACCTTGTTACAAGGGGCGGGGGCCAGCCAAAGAAGGTCAGTCGGACTAGGTTAGGACCCTTGATTCGGTTCAGCTAGGTTCTTCCATGCAAGAATGTATGCGTATCGGTATCCTCTTTAGGACTGGTTGCTTCCTCTTTT
Organism: Cucurbita pepo subsp. pepo; assembly: GCF_057944985.1. Classification (NCBI taxonomy): domain Eukaryota; kingdom Viridiplantae; phylum Streptophyta; class Magnoliopsida; order Cucurbitales; family Cucurbitaceae; genus Cucurbita; species Cucurbita pepo. The sequence goes on along the minus strand of NC_141813.1, from coordinate 255,610 downwards.
TGTTTATACGTTTGGAGAAACCTGCTAAGCCCGCCTTTCTTATCAGGTGTGATTCAATCTTTCAGCTCAAACTTTCCTATCGTCCGACGGAAAAGGTAGGAGTACGACTACCTTTTCCTTTTCTTTCCCGAGCCAAGGGATCATTCAGTTTCTACCAAAAAGTTCACTATCTATTAGTTGGCGTAATCGAATGTATTTCTCATTTCACGTTAGCTCCTCCAGGAGTTTCCTAGTCCGTAGTAGACGAAACCTTGGACTTCTATCGGACTTATAGCATTGCCTGGTGAGCTCACCGTTGAGGGTTGGCCTTACAGGAGATCGAGCAGCCTTTCTTTCCCTACCTGGTATGCTTTTCCGCTTATCGTGCAACTAGCCAACTAGCCAAAGAGAGAGGGAGAGGGATCATGTCAATCAATTTGTATGTGCATTTTGTCCGTCCTGTACTTGCCTGCTTAGCTTTCTTAGCCAACATCTCTGGTTTCTCCCGAACAAAGAGGTCCTACTTATCCATACCCAAAAGTCACACTTTCAGCCGAAAGACTGATTTTTTTCATAAAGTCGGTTCATAGATCAAGAAAGAATGAAGCTGCTTACTGGGACGGTTACGCGATACGTCTTTTCATACTCGCCTTTTCTTTAACCCTACTATCAACCTAGCCATTCTCGCTTGTTGCTTTAAGGGGTCTCCCCACTGTAGATTACTCGGATTGGTTCTCGCGTCTCTGTGCCAAAAAGGATGGGCAAGTTTGGATTGAGTGTTCATCGATTGGGTGGATCCATATGCTCCGGGGGGGGGGGGGGGGGGGTCAGACGAGGTGTAGCGCAGTCTAGTCAGTGCATCTGTTTTGGGTATGTTGTCCGCTAAAGGTTTTAGGAAAGGGGGTACAAATTTTCTACATAGGTCATTGGTGGTCACAATCTTTTTCAGGAAGATGCTCCCAAATAATCGGTGAACAATAGCCTTTAAAGAAGTTTCAGAGAGCAAAAAGAGGCAGAAAAGAGGAAGAAGGAACTAGTAGGTTAAATTTGGGTTCGTTTGAACTAATAAACGAACAAAAGTTTTTCAAACGAACTCAAATTTAAGACTCACTAGCCCAAAGTCCATATGTGGTAAAAAAGAAAAAAAAAAAAACCTTCCGTTGCCCAACCCTTATTCGCAGTTTGCATCCAACCATTTCTTTTTCAACCTACACGTATGCTCCAGGCCAAACTCACGTAACTAGTAGTAGATGTAAGACAAGTGTCACAATCGCACTCTTGCAGTAGTGAGACAATGATTATATGACATTTGTTCTAATCCAATGAACAAGTCAACCATGCAAAATTTAGACTAAACGAACAATAGCAGTGTATGCTCGAATCACGTTTAGAAGAAATATTTTAGAAAACTTGAGCGAGGAAATACATTAAAAATAATTTCAAATAAAGCAATGTTATAAACTAAAAGTGAAGAAACAACAACTGGTCACGTTCTCCTATAGTACATTTTGGGACATTTTAGTCCTGATGGGTGTAGATATGATTTTGAGGACTAATCATACACCCCGTATTGGCACAACAATAATAGTAAAGGCCTATCTAAGATGAAAGCAAGTAAAACGTGTTTGGAATGAGCATGCCACCATGAACCACAAATCGTTTACAGGAATAGCTAAGACATCTAACATGCAGCCACACGCAACATGTCTCGGCCAATCATGACCGCGACATCTGCCCTTACACAATTTGTCAATATCTCTATCAACCGGCTCTTCATAAACTCAACGTTGTAGGATGAGGCTGACTTTAGGTCTCGCGACGCGCTTCTAGTTGATCTCAGTATTGAGGAGTCTTTTCCAACCTACTAGGAGCTATTGAAAATCACTTCTCGGTTTGTTAACTCTTCAAGTCTTCTCTGTTGGTGTCTTTTCTACTTTTTTCGCTTGAAACAATTTCTTCTTTGCATGACGTCATACCACCTGCTTTTACTTGATGTTTTCTTGGTCGGAATAATAACATTTCAAGTTACTGACGTGGACAACAGGGTTAGTCTGTATCCATAGGAGCAATTGGATCCTATATGATGTCTTCCTAATCTTGTGAATAACTTCGACTAGTCCATAGAATTTTCACACCAGTCTTTGGTTCTTGTTGCTTTGAACTCAAAGTTGATCTATCCTTAACTTATCATAACTCTCTATTTGCTTTGAAATTATCGTGGTCGACCCTTCTCTTCATCCGTCTGGATGGTATTTTTGCGTGAACATGTGTTGCTTTAGTGGTTTGTTTTTGTCTCCCTTCTTCAGTATAGGTGTTGGCTTGGTGTCTTTGCCAAGCATTTGAGTGATCAGTGACAAGAGCCTTTGGAGGTCAAATAAACCCGACTGTGAACATGCAATTTTTCTATTTGTAGAATTCAACTAGCTCAGGCTGAGCCGCATGACATCTATTTGTGGTACGCGACATAAAACTAATCTTGTGATTTATCTCTCTTGGTGGGGTTAAACCCAATATCTGACCTTCTTGTTTTGGGTCGTGGTATTCATGTAGTGGCAAAAAAGTTTTTGTTGAGGTTGGCACACTTGAGCTCCCCCTTTTCAAATACAACAATGGCAGCAAGTGTAGATTCATCATGCCTAAGATTCTTTCTCAATTGTACTATCGTCATCATTTTCACCCCTCTTGGTTGATGGATGTTTGTCTGAATGATCGTTGGGTTAGACTCCGTTACTACTATGCATTTTGCTAGGGGCATGTAAATGACTTTGTGTTCTAGCAGGATGTCAATCCCTGACTGTTTGGGCTCTAGAATGTTGGATATGAAGGCTGACTATATATAGTAAAAATCTGATAGAGATATATATACTAAATAATTATATATAGTAGGCGGTTACATATACTGAAGCTATATATAATAAACTGAAATCATATGTATACCCATTAGTTAGTGCTTCCTAAATGTACCTTTCTCATTCTCCATATCCTATCTTTGCATACCTGAAGTCATTAATACAAAACCATTAGTCAATATTTCTTCTTACATTTTTTCTATCATGTTTTTTGTGTTCATTTAGATCAAGTGTGTGCGTTGTTGTGTTATTCTAATAACTGGTATCAGAGCGAGGAGAGATTCACCACGATCTGTGAAGATGGAAAGTTCAAAGACTGGAATTGAAAAGTTTGATGGATTCGATATCAGTTTCTAGAAAATGTAGATTGAAGATTATCTATACGAGAAAGATATTCAGGAACCCATTTTGGGGGTGAAGCTGGATACCATGACCACGGAGGAGTGGAAGCTCAAGGATTGTCACGCCGTAGGGTTAATCTGGTTGACGCTGCCAGGGAACCAAAGAAAGTGCGATTGGAAATGGTCCATACAGACGTTTAGGGACCATCTCTAGTTTCTTCATTTCTGGTACCAAAATTTCATGGATTAGAGGTCTCGCACTGTCAACGACAACTCTCTGTTTTCCTAAGGCTAGTCAGATATCTCATGACCACTCTTTTCCTCCTCACCATATCTAGACAGTATAACGTTGATCCAGTATTATCTTATATAGTTAACGTTCACTCTTTAACGTCCAAGGACATTTTATAACTACCACGAAAATCAAAACATACAATAAATTCATACAAGTTTTACAATATATCATATACTACAAAATAAGGTTAGACTGCTTACTTGGTCACGGAGAGACGTGTCATCGAGTTGAGTCATAGAGATATACGACTCTTTATCCTAAGAAAAAATCTATATAATTTAAAATCTAGCTGCTCTGATACCAATCTGTCACAACCCAAATTTCAAGGGTTCAAAACTCAAATAGAAACTAAAATTGAGAGTGAAAACAAATAAAAATAAAAGTAAATTAATATAAAATAAGAAAATGTTTAAAATTAAAATGAGATTGAGAAAACAACACAACATTAAATATAAAATTAAATTAAATTATAAGACGGTGTTGTTCAAATTTATCCAAAAAAAAAAAAAAAAAAAGTGTTTCGGATACAATTACAAAAAAAAAAAGTACAAAAAAACTCAAACGCAAAGACAGACTAACGCTACATAACAACCCCATCTGTGAGTGCACAACCTTTGAAGGCTCCCTCATCTCAACGGTAAGTTCTATTACGAACCCATCCAAAATAATCACACCTATGACCGCATCTCTTGACTTTAAACTGCTAGTCTAAACATGGTTTCATCACGAAAGCTTTAGAGATAAATCTATCTTTACAAAAATATTTTTCTCTTAATTTATAATTAGGTATAAATTTTGTCTAGAATTCAAAACTTTCAAATCCTACCGTTCCTTAACCAGATTCAAATCCAGATTCTAGAACTCCTAGTACCATATATAAAGTTGGTATCCTCTAATAAAACAGGAAGGTCTCTTAAGATCATTAAATTCTTATAGACTCCAGGCTCAATATCATTAATACAATTATGTTTTATCTTGAACACGCCAAACATGAAACTAAAGTGCGTTCAATTTAACTCCATTTTATTGCCATCTTGAATGATGTGTAGGGTATATTCTTGATTTACCTTAAAGTTCTTGTTACATGACAGTTCATATTAGTTAAGCTTTTTGCAAAATCACAAGTTAAAAGACAACAACGATGAACCTAGGTCTATTAGTCAATTCAAAGACAATTTCTTTCTCCATCTTATCGATAATAATAGTTCAACTAAATTCATATTATGCAAAAAAACAAGTTTACGACTCATAAAAACAACTACCTAAATATGTCCTAAAAATTTGAAAACATAAGTTGTAGTTGATAATTACACAAAAATTTCCGTAAATCCATGAATTCGTGTCCAATTAGTCAATCCTAAAGATTGTAACTAGCATATAGTAAATGAAGCTCCACATGAAGTAATTTAAAGTTCCCCTTACCTAACTAAAGTTTATCTCATCTTTAATGAAGCATGAATTGCACTGAAGTTCATGAAATGCTTATAGACTCCAACTCTGAGTACTATTAATGCAATTATGTTTCATATGAGTTTGTCATAAATGAAACTAAGGTGCATTCAATACAACTTTATTTTCTTGTCATACGAGGCAAAATAGAAAAATTAAATCAAACAAACTGATGAACTGAACCGAATTCAATCCAACCAAAATTGATTAGTTTGTTTCTTTTGTTGTGTTGTTGGTTTATTTGATAACCCTTGTATATTATAACAATTCAACTTTTCGTTTTATAGCCCTCCAACTACTAAGAGGAAAATATATTTGAGTAGAAGCTAAAAATATTGGGTGTTCACGAAAAGTCATTTGGTTTAGTGGTATGATTCTCACTTGGGGTGCAAGAGGTTTTGAGTTCAATTCTTAAAATGCCCCTATGTCTAAGTCTTTTCTTATCTAAGGACTTCATATTTGAATTTTATACTTACCATCATGCTCTTAATACTCATAGTCTTTCTTAACATCCCATCCCAAGGCTTTATTCTCCAAGACAAATTCTACATCCGAGGACTTCACGTGTTTCGTGCAATACATTCTACATCCGCTTTATTCTCCAAGACAAATTCTACATCCGAGGACTTCACGTGTTTCGTGCAATACATTCTACATCCGCTTTATTCTCCAAGACAAATTCTACATCCGAGGACTTCACGTGTTTCCTGCAATACATTCTACATCCGCTTTATTCTCCAAGACAAATTCTACATCCGAGGACTTCACGTGTTTCCTGCAATACATTCTACATCCGCTTTATTCTCCAAGACAAATTCTACATCCGAGGACTTCACGTGTTTCCTGCAATACATTCTACATCCGCTTTATTCTCCAAGACAAATTCTACATCCGAGGACTTCACGTGTTTCCTGCAATACATTCTACATCCGCTTTATTCTCCAAGACAAATTCTACATCCGAGGACTTCACGTGTTTCCTGCAATACATTCTACATCCGCTTTATTCTCCAAGACAAATTCTACATCCGAGGACTTCACGTGTTTCCTGCAATACATTCTACATCCGCTTTATTCTCCAAGACAAATTCTACATCCGAGGACTTCACGTGTTTCCTGCAATACATTCTACATCCGCTTTATTCTCCAAGACAAATTCTACATCCGAGGACTTCACGTGTTTCCTGCAATACATTCTACATCCGCTTTATATAGTAGATGGTTAAATCTGGTAAAACTATATTTAGTAGACTGAACCATATATATATCCTGTCCAGTAAAGCTTTGAGATGTACTTTCTATTCTCTGTACTCTCTCTTGTTGTACATACCTGAAGTCATCGATAAAAAAATCCTTTTAGCCAGAGTTCTCCTTGCAATTTTCTCTATCCTTTTTTCTTTGTTTTCATCTGGATCGAGCGTGTGCGTTGTTGTGCGATCCTAACAATATGTGATGGATTTTGTAGGAAGCTCAGATAAGTACCTACCCCTTATGAAATTCGCTTATAATAATACTTGCCAAGCCACCATACAAATGGTCACATACGAGGTTCTTTATGGATGAAGATTTCGATCCCCTATCTTTTCGGAAGAAGGGGGGCAAATGACAACTATTGGGCTAGAGCTGGTGCAAATTACCAACGCCGCAGTCCAGAAGATTAAAGCTAGGATACAAACCGCACAAAGCTGAGAGAAAAGCAATGCAGACCTAAGGCGCAAGGACATGGAATTGTAGGTAGGGGATCATATATACCTAAAGGTAGCACCCCATGAGAGGGGTGCTTAGGTAGGGTAAAAAGGGGAAGCTAAGCCCTAGGTTTATCCCTCCCTTTGAGATATTAGAAAGGATTGGATCTGTGGCCTATAGAATCGGGCAATGCCCAAACATGTCTACAGTACATAATATCTTTCATGTATCCATACTACGGAAGTATACCCTAGATCGTTCGCACGTACTGGCTCATGAAACTCTCTTCTTGAGAGATGACCTAACATATAAAGAAGACCCGATTCAAATAATAGACAAGAAAGTCAAATGATTGAGAAACAAGGAAATCTCTCTCGTTAAGGTCCTATGGAAGAATCATAGAGTAGAAGAATCCACTTGGGAAACAAAAGGCAAATAAGAACCTTGTACCCTGACCTATTTTAGAATAAGCACTTTCGATGACCGAAAGTTTTCAAAGGAGAGGAGAATTTGCAACACTCAAGGTCTCCAATAAGAGACAGTGTATAATCTGTACTAGGTTGTATCTAGAAGCAAAGAACAAGTAAAATTGAAAAAACATTAAGAAAATGGTACTTTTTCTAATTTTTATAAACTTCCCGAATCATTAAATTTTTTATAGAATAAGAATTACAAGGTGCTTAAAAAAGGAAGGCTCCAATCGGAGAAAACTTTTCTAGCAGAAGATTCAGAAAAATCAAGAATGAAATTATAGAAATTCTAGACGTTTCAATGGTAGTAGAAAATCCGTCTATAAATTATGAATTAGGGTAGACTATTAGGGGCAAGAAGCAAGCTTAATCGAGTACCAAATCGAGAGATACAAGTTTTTTGTTTTGGGGCATCGTGTTCATGGGTTTACCTCGAATTCGAGAACTATAGTCCACTATTCATTTCCAAACTTGTTCCTGCACCTTCTAAATAAGTTTACCCATAAGTTTGGTGAAGGAAAGAGGTCCTCAAAGTGCTAGTAGGTTTTCACACGAATTAGTCCACGTTAGGTTACCCTCTAATGTTTTCCTAAGCTAAAACCTCAACTCCTAAAGCCTAACCCATGACATTATGTAGAAACCTAGGTTCATCAATAATCCATGTACCAAGTACCTAGAACTATGTGAATAACATGCTGAATAAGTTGCTAGGATCCATACCCAGAAGTAACCATTATCTGCAAAAGTAACCATTATCTGCATTACGATGGGTACTAAAAGGCCCCTATTCTTCTTTAGGTAGGATGTCCTGCAATATGTATCAGGAGCTGGATGTTATGATAGGCCTACCTTTCCCATCATCTAAACAAGATGTCCTGCACAACGATTTACCAGTAGGATTACATGATTATGACGACACCACTCATGTGTTCCTGGGGAGAAAATTGAAGATTATTTTTGGGGAAGGTTTTCAGGATCATTATATGATACATGACACGATGACCTCTAAGTTCTAAGATCCTGAAAACATAACAAGAAGTAATATCCTAGCTTAAGGTCGCGATTAAGAACTTACTAGTAGGCTACTTACTAAGTTTTACACACTCCATGTTTATCATTTTTTTTCAAGTAACTAAGAGTTGGTCGTGGATGACTGAAGTTTGGAGTGTGGGCCATGTACTAACTTCTATTTTTAATCTAGTATTTTTTGTTCTTCTTTTGAGTCTGCTTCTTATTTTGTGTTTGTAACGAATATGTATATGTAACACCCAAAAAATGAAAAAAATTAGCTCCCATAAGAATAAGCCACTCATGAAAGACCCAAAGGATAGAAAGGAAAAAAATTAAAGGATTAAGCAAGAACAAAGGACTTAGTTAAGTCACTCGTGTACCACCCTTTTGAAAAGGATTGGAAAGGAAAAAGTAAATCAAAAGGGCAAAAAAGTCATTTTATCAATTATCAAGAATCTTTCCGGATTTGTAATTCCTTATCTAGAAGGAATCTCAAGATTAAAAAAAAGCTAAAAATGATCAAAAAGCGATGAGCAATTTGTAGAAAAATTATCATTTTTTGAGAAAAATAATAATAAAATATTTGGAAAATGGCAAATTACCAAAATACCCCAGAAGAATGGATAATTACAGAAATGCCACTATAATTAGAATCAGAGCATCTACCGTGACCATCCGAGCAAAATCCTTCGAACTCAAATTTCAACCATCGGATCTCCTCCAAACTTTGATATGATCTAGAACGAACACGCACGGATCATCACATCCAACGACTAGTATTCAAAGCCATGGTCGGTAAGGATATGATCGGAGTTGATATCTCCGAAAAATTATCCAGAAAGTTTGATCTCTAAATAACGAAGATTCTGGAGCTCTCAATGTCGGTTTAAGCTACTCCTATAAAGTCTTAAGTAGGAGCAACGATATGGAATAAGAATCGAGAAAGGTCAATCCCCCAATCGAAGGCAATAAGCGTTTAGATTGTGGGTCTCTTACTCTCAGGTTTCTTCCAAATTAGAGAGCAATCCTCCACCATTTCTCTTCAAACTTCTACATAACGAAGAATCTGGAGCTCTCGCTATCGGTTTAAGCTCCTCCTATAAAGTCTGAGTAAGAGCAATAATACAGAATAAGAATCAAGAAAGGTCGATCCCCCAATCGAAGACAATAAATGTTTAGATTATGGGTCTTCTACTCTCAGATTTCTTCCAAATTCGAGAGCAATCCTCCACCATTTCTCTTTAAACTTATTCCTACCGTTTCTCAACAAGATTACCCACAAGTTCTATGAAGGAATAGAGTGCTGAAAGTGCCTAGAAACCATTCCCCCAATTCAATCAGCTATTGAAGAACTTCAAGAAAAACTTGAAAATCCAATCCGAGGATACATGATCATTCGTCGAGCAAGAATGATTCCAATCAGTTTCTGCGCCTACAAGGAATGCTTCCATAGAAGACCACGAAGAAAAATAACCTCGAGAGCGTGTCGAATTGAAGGAAATAGGTTTCACAATTAAATTGGGGATAAGAGTCGAATTCCTATCTACGATCTCTTTTCCTTCAAATTAAGGATTCCTCTAACTTCAGAGGAAGAAGTTGAGTAAACTTGAGGAAGGAATCGAGAGATGAAACATCGTAGAACAAGCTACCCAAGAGATCGAAAATTTGGCGTTTTGAGTGAGTTGCATACCGAGAATGATTTTTGGAAATTAAGGTCTTACACTCAAAGACGTTCCTCCAAACCAATTCCTTTAGCCTGAAGAAAGGATATGGAAGAGGTTCAATGAAGAAATAGGGCCTTGAAACCACTAGAATCAGCTACCCAATAAGAAATCCTTTGTTTTATCTCCAGCGATAAATCAGATTTTGGATGAACTTTGGAACCGAATATCTTAGACTACTATCCACGAGAAGGTATCAAATCAAATCCCTAGCCCTTCCTTGTAATACCCATCTTTAAGTTTCACGAAGAAATCGAGGAGAGAAATGCTGTAAATGTGGCTGGACAGGCCGAGTTTTAGATGGCGGCGACGCGAAAAATGCGCATCTTCTTCCTGTTCAGAGGAATAAAACGATGATATGGCCAGTTCAACTGAACTGTCCAAGTCAACTCAAAATTTGACATTTTCTTGGGTTTTCTCAATTTTAACCCCATTCTAGACCGATTCTCATAGAAAATCTTATGGTTTCAGAAACTAGAAACAATAAGGAGTATGTGGAAGGAAATTTGAAGTAAGTCAGATACTAGAAGCTCAAGAATGGACGTCCCAAACGTCGACGACGAGGCAAGTAGCCACCTTGGACTTTTTGTTAAGAAATAAGTAGAAATTGCTTGGATTTTCATATGAACCCTAAACCAAGTATGAATTAAGGATATATGAAAGAAAAACCCAAAGAACCGTGAGTTAAGACCCTGAACCGATCAAATAGCTCGAGATTTAAGTAACGTTAAAATAACCCACTATATGAGCTCCGCTGTATATCAAATTTTAATACTGAGCATATTATATTATGTTGAGGTTAGATATGAAATTTGGTGGTCATTGGATAAGGATAAGTAGGTAAACCAAGAAACAGTGCAAAATGACCATAATGCCCCTAAGGTAATTGACCTTCGGTTCATGACCTAGATGACCTTCAAATGCTATGAAATTCATCAGTAGATCTTATTTTATGAAATGTTATATGAATTCTTATCCCAAGAGGTTATATAAGGTAACAAAGTTTGGGAGTAATTGGAAAACTTTAGTTAACGAAACCAAGATATGGGAGAAAATGCTCATCACGATCCATATGACCTTTGCCATGAAGCACGATGTTTATAAGTTATGTAGTCAATGTTGCCAATGTTTGCTGCACACAAAAAATGATAGGGATGTTAAATTTTTAAGTCGGTTTTGGAAAGTATGGTGGATAAATTGGGTACCAAATTATTGTTTTCAACTTCATGTCATCCTCAGACTCATGAGCAAACTGAGGTAGTTAATAAAATATCAGCAGCATTGCTTAGGGCTATTATTTATAAGAATATTAAGTCATAAATTGGGTAACAAATTATTGTTTTCAACTACATGTCATCTTCAGATTAGCTTAGGGCTATTATTTGTAAGAATATTAAGTCTTGGGACGAATGTTTGCCACTCATTGTTCTCTTTTTGAAGTTGCTTAAGGATTTAATCCACTTACGCGTCTTGATTTGCTTTCTATTCATTCTAATATTTTTGTGAGTAAAGCAGCCACAAGTAAGGCAAATGGGATCAAAACATTGCATAAAGAGGGGAAGGAGACAATTGAGAAACAAAATTTCAAAGTTGCTACAAAAATTAACAAAGGACGGAATGAAATCATTTTTCGAACTAGTAACTGGGTTTGGATACATTTTCGCAAGGAGTGATTTCAATCTCAAAGGAAGACAAAGTTACATCCAAGAGGGGATGACCCTTATCAAGTCCTTGAAAGAATTAATAACAATGCATATAAAATGACTTAAGGGGATCGAGATTAAATCTCAGCCACTAACTTCTTTTGTGGGAGACTATAAATACTCACAAATTATTTTGTATAAATCAGATTTATGAGGAATGAAATTGATCTCTCAAGTTGAGAAGTTCCCCTTCGAAATTCGAGCATCGCGTGTGAGCCATGCAGTCACGCTTTGACATTGTGTGGTTGAGTGAAATTCTCAACCTTCTACTTATTTTTGGGATTTCTTTTCTGCGTATTCATTGTAATTTATCGTGATACAAACAAGTTTATTCTTGTAGGGAATGTATTAAGCACATGGATTTATTAATTACGGTGAACTTTTGTATAAAACGAAGTAAATACAAATGGAGTAACATGAGACAGAAGTAAACTTAGTAATAAAAAGAAACTACTTTTAGTTAATCCCATTTTACAATATAAATATTGTTCAATTGTAGGGAAGAAGTAGTTTTGAAAACTAGCCACTCCATATCCATCTATGTTTGGAAAACTAAAATAAAGAAAAAATAAATAAATAAAAATATTTTTCAAAAACTTAGTTTGGTGTGAAATTTTGCTTCAAATTCAAATGTTTTCTTTTCTTTTCTTTCTTTCTCTCTCTTTTTTTTTTTATAAAAGGATAAAACACATAATTTCAAATATTGAGGCGCATAAAAGATATGGACCAACAACTAAAAATGATAGATCCACTACAAGGCATTTGGTCTAGTGGTATGATTCTCGCTTCGGGTGTGAAAGGTCTCGAGTTTGATTCTCAAAATGCTCCCAACAATTATATAAAATTGAAGCATGCAATATAATAAGATTTGAAATAGGTTTTTTTTAAACCTTGAACCAAGAAGTAATTGAGATGGATATTTGGAAAGAAAAAAAAAAGGAAGCTATATTTAATTATAATTACAAGTGTCTTTATAATATGTTAATTGAAGAGAGCAAACAACAAGAATAAACACACAAAGGAAATTTGTGTATGTATGATTCTCTTCAAATCTTGGAAACTATGAGGATTCCTCTCCTTTCTTGACATAAAGACTTACTTTTTCGGGACTTGGACCATAAACAGTCATCTACTCTTACTCCTACTCCCTTCTCTAAAAATCAACATAGCATAATCATTCCATGAAGGCCGAGGTAGTCTTATAAAAGAAGATGAGGCTACCACATTCAAATCATTCCATGAGGACTTGAGAAAGTTTTGTAAAAGAAGATGAGGATACCACTTTCTATTGCAGAATTTCTATGTGAATAGAGAATGAACCATATTCTTGGGAGACAAGATAGAACCTCGAGCCTAACTTCAAAGGCATTACACAAATTTTTCTATGATATTTTTTCTAGGAACTCTTTGTTATGTAGTCCGCTGAAGGTTTCAGGAAAGGGACACAGATTCTCTATTGCACTGATCTCCTAAAAGAAGTTTTACCTAGGTCATCTATCGTCACAACCCTTTTAAGGAAGATGCGCCCAAATAACCAGTGAACAATAACATTTAAAGAAGTTTCAGAGAGCGAGAAGAGGATTGTGATAGAAGTTGCCCTAGGTAAAACTTCTTTAAATGTCTTAGCCAATCATGACCTCATAATGAAGAGTCTCTTGGAAAACAATAACATATGGACAACAAATGTCTTAGCCAATTGTGACGGTCATGATTGCTCAAGGCGTGTCGCCCAAATAATCGGTAAACAATAACATTGCACAAATAACCGCCTTGGACAACAAATCATTTACAAGACTGGCTGAGACATGCAACATGCAACCACAGGCAACACGCCTTGGGCAATCATGACTATGAAATCTGCCCCCACACAATTTATTGGATGAGGCTGACTTTAGGTCTCTCGATGCGCTTCCAGCTGATCTCATAATGAGGAGTCTCTTCCAACCTACTAGGTGCTGTTGAAATCACTTCTCGGTTTGTTGAGTCTTCATGTCTTCTCTGTTCGTGTCTTTCCTACTTTCTTCGCTTGAAACTTTTTTCTTATTTGTATGATGTCATACCATCTGCTTCTGCTTGATGTCTTTTGGGTCGAAATAATAACGTTTCAAGTTACTAACGTGGACAACAAGGTTAGTCCGCATCCATAAGAGCAATTGGATTCTATATGATGTCTTCATAATCTTATGGATAACTTTAACTAGTCCATAGTATTTTCACACCAGTTTTTGGTTCTTGTTGCTTTGAACTCGAAGTTTATCTGAACTTAACTTATATGAACTCTTTATTTTTCTTGAAATTATTGTGGTTGACGTTTCCGACTGACCCTTCTCTTCATCCGTCTAGATGATATTTCTGTGTGAATAGGTGTTGCTTCAGTTGTTTGTTTCTGTCTCCCTTCTTCAGTATCTAACCTTGTTTTTGTCTCTTCTGGTGGGGATAAATCCATTATCTGACCTTGTTTTGCGTCGTGGTGTTCATGCAGTGGCAACAAGGTACTATTGAGGTTGGCTCACTCGAGCTCCCCTTTTTAATTACAACAGTAGCAGCAAGCGTAGATTCATCATGGCTATGATTCTTTCTCAATTGTAGTATCGACATCATTTTCAACCCTCTTGGTTGATGGATGTTTTTCTGATGATCATCGGGTTAGACTCCATTACTACTAGACATTTTGCTAGGGGCATGTAAATGACTTTGTGTTTCAGCAGGACGTTCATTCCTGACACGACGTCGAAGTCATCCATTTCAACTATCACTAAACAATTTGCCTAGTCCAAGGCTCCAGCTTGATTAGAGTTCTCATTGTGACTCCTAAGATAGGTAAAGCTTCCAATTTGACGGCGTTCATCTTTCCTGTATCTTGATGCCAAAGGATGTTAAAATAGTTTGCATCTGTCTCCATCATGAGTTGTGGGTGGCTCTAGAGTTGACAATGGTGTTCCTTACTACTTTGTGCTTTACCCAAACCTCGACATACATAATATATATATATATTCATTTAACTATAACACATATGGTCCATGAAAGAATTGTAACTCTTATGCTCATTAATATTATAATGGCTACTACCTAAATTATAACCTAAAGTTGATAATTGATGTCCAATTAGCCAACCCTAAATTTGTAATCATTGTGGAGTGATTGAAATTACAATGGAAGTAGTTTAAACTCCTAGTACCTTAAAGGAAGTTGGTCTCTTCTAATAAAACACGAAGTTCTCTTTAATATCATTAATACAATTATGCTAGACATGAAACTACAACTGCGTTCAATTTAACTCCATTTTAGTGTCATCTTGAATGACGTGTGAATATATATTCTTGATTTACCTTGATATTTCATATTAGTTCAGCTTTTTGCAAAATCACAATTAGACAACAACAAAGATGAACTTTGGTCTGTTTATTATTTTAAAGAAAATTTCTTTCTCCATCTTATTCCTAATAACTCTGCAACTAAATTCATATTATGCTAAGAAACAAATTTTTTCTCGCAAGAAGTAAAATATGCAGCTTTAACTAAAATTTCATCTAAACAAATTTTATTGCCATACAACATAGATGACAATTATAGCCTTCAAACAAAAACTAGAGTAGTTGTGGTGAACGGGATAGAAACTCTAGTGTTCATCCATAATACACAACCACTACCTAAATTATGACCTAAAAATTTGAAAACATAAGTTGTAGTTGAAAATTACATAAAACAATCTCCTAAATCAAAGAACTCGTGTCTAATTAGTAAACCCTAAAGATAGTAGCTAACATAGAGTAATTGAAGCTCCACATGAAGTAATTTAAAGTTCCAGTTACTTAACTAAAGTTTATCTCGTCTTTAAGGAAGCATGAGTTGCACTTAAGTTCATGAAATATTTATAGACTCCAACTTTTAGTACTATTAATGCAATTATATTTCATATGAGTTTGTCATAAATCAAACTATGGTACATTCAATACAACTTCATTTTCTTGTCATACGAAGCAAAATAGAAGAATTAAATCAAACAAACTGACGAACTGAGCCGAATAAATCCAACCCAACCCAAACTGATTAGTTTGATTCATTTGTTGGGTTGTAGTTTATTCGAAATTAGAACAATTCAACATTACATGCCTTACTTACAAGTAAAATACTAGACCATCAACTTTTTGTTTTATAGTCCAACAACGCTCAAGAAAATAGATTTCAAACTTGAGAGAAAAAAATATATTGAGTAGGAGTTAAAAATGTTGCATTTTTTTTAGAAAGGGCATTTGGTCTAGTGGTATGATTCTTGCTTAGGGTGCGAGAGGTCTCGAGTTCAATTCTCGGAATGCCCCTATGTTCATTTCTCAAAAGATGAGCCTTAGAGAAAGATAATGCTCTTATTAATATCATTTACTTGTGTACTCCACGATATATGTCTATAGTCCATAATAAGGGCATTTGGTCTAGTGGTATGATTCGAGGTCTCGAGTTCGATTCTTGGAATGCCCCTCCAAAAGATAAAAATGACAATTTTGAAAGAAAAAAAAAACAAAATGAAATAAAAATAGTTTGTTTAGTCATCAATGGGGCCTAACCCAAAGGAATGCGTGGCAATGCACAACTAAGAATTACTAGGTCCTTTGTCACAATCCTTGTTGTCTCAATCCTTCCCTATTGTCACCAATTACCATAGAGATCTTCGGCCTAACGATAATGGAACTTCAAGCCCATTTAATCAATCCGCTTTGTACCTTATTGTTGACCGAATCGGATGCACGCCAAGCCTAAACTCTCTCTCAGTCACCCGGAGACGAAAGGAAGATCAGATCCGAAGTTTACGAATCGAAGAAAAGGTGGATCTGAGTTCTACAAGCTTTCATTTTAAAAAGCATCGCTTGCCTGCGGTACTTTATTCAGGATGTGCAACAATACGGTCATCTCTCAGTCGTGTATAGAGAATTCCTTAATCATTTCCTTGGCGGATAACACAAATGAAATCGCTTCCCTGACCGCCCATCTTATGAGTCCATTCTTGTCTTGTTGGTTTGTTGTACTATTCTATACCTCTCTCGATTGATAGAAAGACGTTCGGGAGCTGGGAGGGCCTATCGTGAGGGAACTTTCCTTTTCACGGTAGACAAAGGTAAAGCGGGAGCTGCATATGTCCACTGTGATCAAGGCAGAGCGACTCCATCTTTAAAAGATGTTGGTTTTATCGAGACTTTTAGATCCGCTTTCGTTAAAGAAAAATAGGAGCTCTTGGTTTGGCCGATGTCGATTCGTATGGCAATGCGGACTCGACTCAGCGTATCTGTTTTGGGTATGTTGTCCGCTAAAGGTTTTAAGAAAGGGGGTACAAATTTTTTACATAGGTCATCTGTGGTCACAATCCTTTTAATCTGTGGTCACAATCCTTTTAAGGAAGATGCTCCCAAATAATCGGAGAAAATTAGCCTTTAAAGAAGTTTCACAATGCAAGAAGAGGCAGAACAGAGAATAGGAGTGAGTCGTGCAAGAAAGAAAGAACTAGTAGGTTTAATTTGGGTTCGTTTGAACTAAAAAATGAACAAAAAATTTTCAAACGAACCCAAATTTAAGACTCACTAGCCCAAAGTCCATATGTTGTAAAAAAAAAAACCTTCCGCGGCCCAACCCTTATTCGCAGTCCGCATCCAACAATTTCTTTTTCAACCTACACGTATGCTCCAGGCCAAACTCACGTAACTAGTCAGAAGATGCGGCCCACAACTGAATGGAAGACAAGTGTCACAATCGCACTCTTGCAGTAGTGAGACAATGATTATGTGACATTTGTTCTAATCCAATGAACAAGTCAACCATGCAAAATTTAGACTGCACGAACAATAGCAGTGTATGCTCGAATCACGTTTAGAAGAAATATTTTAGAAAACGTGACCGAGGAAATACATTCAAAACAATTTCAAATAAAGCAATGTTATAAGCTAAAAGTGAAGAAACAACAACTGGTCACGTTCTCCTATAGTACATTTTGGGACATTTTAGTCCTGATGGGTGTAGATATGATTTTGTCGACTAATCATACACCCCGTATTGGCACAACAATAATAGTAAAGGCCTATCTAAGATGAAAGCAAGTAAAACGTGTTTGGAATGAGCATGCCACCATGAACCACATATCGTTTACAGGAATAGCTGAGACATCTAACATGCAGCCACAGGCAACATGCCTTGGCCAATCATGACCGCGACATCTGCCCTTACACAATTTGTCAATATCTCTATCAACCGGCTCTTCATAAACTCAACGTTGTAGGATGAGGCTGACTTTCGGTCTCGCGACGCGCTTCTAGCTGATCTCAATATTGAGGAGTCTTTTCCAACCTACTAGGAGCTATTGAAAATCACTTCACGGTTTGTTAACTCTTCAAGTCTTCTCTGTTGGTGTCTTTCCTACTTTCTTCGCTTGAAACAATTTCTTCTTTGCATGACGTCATACGACCTGCTTTTACTTGATGTTTTCTTGGTCGGAATAATAACATTTCAAGTTACTTACGTGGACAACAGGGTTAGTCTGTATCCATAGGAGCAATTGGATCCTAAATGATGTCTTCCTTATCTTGTGGATAACTTCGACTAGTCCATAGAATTTTCGCACCAGTCTTTGGTTCTTGTTGCTTTGAACTCAAAGTTGATCTAACCTTAACTTATCATAACTCTCTATTTGCTTTGAAATTATCGTGGAAAGTACGGGGATCAATACCTTGCATCTCCAATTGAATCGATTACTAAATATATTATTTCTTTTCAATTTTTTCTTATTTAGGACATAATGAGCCGGGATAGTTTTTCATTTTCAGATGACGAGATGTTTAGGACTTTGTGACATAAGAATTTTGGGGATATAGCTTAGATGGTAGAGCACTCGCTTTGCATGTGAGAGTTATGGGGATTGATACCCTGCATCTCTAGATTTTCTATATTTTCACTATTATTAATGATGGGAAATTTAGGGTTTTACGATGCAAGAATTGTGGGGATGTAGCTTATGATGGAAAATTTAGGGTTTTATGATGCAAGAATTGTGGGGATAGCTTAGATGGTAGAGCTCATTTAGCATGCGAGAGGCAAAGGGATATCCCCATCTCCAAAAGAAACTATTTGTTATTAATATTTTACTTCTATTCAACCTTTCCTTATTTATGACATAATTAGCGGAGATATTTTTTCATTTTCACTAGAATTGATGACGGGACATTTAGGGTTTTCTAATATAAGTATTGTGGGAATGTAGCTTAGATGGTAGATTGCTTGCTTAGCATGCGAGAGGTATGGGGATCGGATCGATACCCCATATCTCCAAAAGAAACTATTCGTTATTACTATTTTATTTCTATTCAATTTTTCCTTATTTATGACATAATGAATAGCGTTATTTTTTTTTATTTTCCTTATTATTGATGACGAGATGTTTAGGATTTTGTGACATAAGAATTTTGAGGATATAGCTTAGATGGTAGAGTGTTTGCATCAAATGTGAGAAGTACTGGTATCGATACCATGCATCAACAAAGTAAACGATTACTAAATAAATTAGTTCTTTTAAATTTTTCCTTACTTACGACATAATGAGCGGGGATAGTTTTTCATTTTCAATATCATTGATGACGGGAAGTTTAGAGTTTTTTTATGTAAAATCATGGGAATGTAGCATGCGAGAGATACGGGGATCGATACCTCGCATCTCCAAAAGAAACTATTCGTTATTACTATTTTATTTCTATTCAATATTTTCTTATTTATGACATAATGAGTAGCGATATTTTTTCATTTTCACTATTATTCATGATGAGAAGTTTAGGGTTTTGTGAAGTAAAAATTGTGGAGATGTAGCTTAGATGGTAGAGCGCTCGCTTTGCATGCGAGTTGTACGGGGATTGATAACCCGCATCTCCAAAAGAAAGTATTTAATTTGTTATTATATTTTTTTCATTTTCACAATTATCGATGCCTCGCATCACCAAACCAAACTATTTGTTAATATTTTGATATTTTTTTATTTTCACTATTATTGATGATGGGACATTTAAGGTTTTATGATGTAAAAATCAAGGGGATGTAGCTCAGATGGTAGAGCGCTCGCTTTGCATGCGAGAGGTACGGGGATCGATACCCTGCATCTCCAGAAATAAGACTATCTATTATTAAAAATAGATTATTTCTTTTTCCTTATTCATGACATGTTGGGTAGCAATATTTCTTCATTTTCACTATTATTGATGACGGGAAATTTAGGGTTTTGTGATGCAATGATTGTGGGGATGTAGCTCAGATGGTAGAGCGCTCGCTTAGCATGTGAGAGGTACAGGGATCGATACCCCGCATCTCCAAAAGAGAGAAATTATTTTTTTAAGTATGAGTTAATTTAAAATGTTATGTATAAGGTGGGTACGAGAGAAAAAGAAAAGATACTTATATAAGGATTTATATCATTATCGCTATGCCATTTTTATAGATAAAAGAGAGTAATGTCCGAGAAGCACATATAGAGAGAGGACTTATTGTAAGTAAAGAAAGCAATCTAGTAGTTGTACTGCTACTTATGGAGAGGGAATTTGAAGAATTCCACAAAAGATAAGAGCTTATAGGATGGCGGTAGCGTCCGATGCATATGACGGAACTTCTTCACAATTGCAATATCTGACCAATGAATGTTATTGTCATTTATAGCTTCTATCACAATAATATAAAATTTGGGGTCAAAGCCTATATGGGACTGAAAAGACTATTCACCACACACTTGTAAATTAAATTATATCTACCACCTCTGAAATTTTCCACGGGAAACCTTCCAACAGCTTGCACTTCTTCATCATTGACATCCTTAATTGGAACTAGATTTTAAGGCAAATCTTCTCCACGACTCACTTTGGAACACTTTTATAGATAGTTTCAACAAACTTACTTTGCTCGTGAATACTTTGGAGTTCAATATTTATAGTTGGAGAACGCTATTCAAATTGATATGGTCGAATCTTACAACAAAGTCTAATTGAGCCTCCCTCTATTAGGAGATAGCTTCGAATCAAATTCCTTAATTTGGACAATGGTTGCATTGTTTTAGTCAAACAACCAAGACTAATGTATTACCAATAGTATAAACATTTTGTACGTGTATTTTCTTACATATTAACAATTGTATACAAATAATAATTAAATTTATGAGTAGAAGTTTGGATGGAGTTTTATTAAATAGGTAATCATAAATTATATCTAAAAATATATAAGTTTTTTTTTTCTTTTTATATACATTTAGGAGAACAAAACAAAGATTAAAAAAGATGTCATTCATGCCATGTTTTAATTTTTATTCTTTCTTATTTCTCAAAGATTAAAAAAAAATTAAAAAAATTATCCTCTCTCAAATATGGCACAGCACAACACAGATGAGGGTAACATTTTTTTATTTCTCTACTATATTAGGCCCTTTGGTTTATTGGCCTTACAAGATGGAGACATGAAGTTTTCTATGTTTGAAATAAATTTGGTTTTAATGTTTTCGGGTTAGCATTGGTATCATCAAAACTTATTTATTTCTTTGAAATGTTCGAGTTTACAATTTACATGTTTTCATTTTTCTACTTTGTCTGCCTGCATTTAGAAATGAAGCAAAATTAGTTTGAGGGTTCTAGGCAGATTGTTATAATTCTAATTTTTAACTAAAAAAAAAAATAGTCTCGTTGTCACCCTTAAAACTACCCTATAGGTATAATCGACCTATTATTTGTTGGCATTTTTTCCTTAATCTTTTGATGATAACAAACCTACCTTCAATTATTAACAATTCTCAGTATTTTTGTCCACGGTGTAAGGTTGGGAACAACGATTTCTTGGTTCACTCAAATTAGAGATAAAACGAAGAAGTTCCAGTCAAAACAAATACCCGACGTGATGATATGGTGGCAAAATTGACACTATGGACCAACCAAATTCAAAACAAGATACCTGACGTGATGATATGGTGAAAAAATTGATGATGTGGTGACAAAATTGACATCATAGATTAGCGGCAAAATTGACATCATAGACCAATCGAAGTATGACATTTATAAATTTGGTATAGTAACAAGGTGGAGTTTTCAATTACATTTATAAAAGTTTTCCATTACTTTTAAATTATAAAATCATTTCAATTACATTTATAAAAGTTTTCGGTTACCTTTTAAATGGCAAGAAATTATAAAGATTTCATTTACATTTATATGTATATATAATAAAATGAATTTAAAATATTTTTAATATTTATTGAAAATAATATATATATATATAAAAATGAAACATGTGGTCTATAATTTTTTATGATACATTTAAAAATAAATAAATATTATTTTTCGTGTTGCACGTTTCGGTTCACGTTTTAGTGGTCCGTATCAATTCCTATTTTTACAACTTGATCACTATTTAAACTCATCACCTCTTAGTATTTTTCACAGCACAACACACAGAACATTTGTTTCCACAATCTAAATTTTTTTAAAAAAGCCTCCATTGTTGCTCCCTACAAAACTTCCAATTTTATTCTTTTTATCTTATTCCTGAGAGAGATGTCTATTATTTAAGAGTGTTGTGGTGTGTTTCTATAAGATTTCAGACAATTGTACTGGTTTGATCCTAAGCCGTTGAAAGGATTGAGTTTGCTCTTGAACTCGTAAAAAGAGCGGTATACCGGTTTGATCCTGAGCCGTGAAAAGGATTGAGTTTGCTCTTGAACTCATAAAAATAGCGGTGTACCGGTTTGATCCTGAGCCGTGGAAAGGATTGAGTTTTCTCTTGAACTCGTAAAAAGAGCGGTGTACCAGTTTGATCCTGAGTCGTGGAAAGGATTGAGTTTGCTCTTGCAGTCGTAAAAAGAGCGGTGTAGCGGTTGGGCTCTGATCCGAGGAAAGAGTCAGAAAGTTTTATTCAAAGTTTTATTCAAATTCCCACTATAAAACTATGGTGTTATATTTTCTAACCCTTTTCGTTCTAAATTATTGTTAAGTTTTATTGCATGGTATCAAGTTTGATTGTTATTAAAAAAAAAATTTAATAATTAGATTGTTGAAACCCTATTCACCCCTCTAGGGTTGTCATATCGATCCAACATTATCCTTCCACCAATAGGAGCAAAGGCAACGTTACTATGTGAAAGTTTCATGTCATTTATTCAACAATAAGGGTGTTAGCATGCATTTGGAAATGAACCCATATTTAAAAAATTTAGATAAAATAGAAAAGAATTGTTATCTCAAAGACAATGATACTATGTGAAACTAGCCTCAAGATGCTTCCTTAACTCTTAGGGGCGGTAAACCAACGGTTCCTTCACCCAAGACCCATGGCCCAACTCCCAACATGGAAGGGATAATCTAGAGAATCATTCCAAGAACCCTAACGGATGGGTTACAAACTCACATTATCAAGCTCGACAACAAACAATGTCGCCGGCAAACTTAGGAAGACTACATGAAATTACGAATATATCAATGTAGGATTTTTTAATTTACCGAGTTTTAAAATGTTAAATTATGTGAAATTACTGGCAAAGAAGAATATTTTAGAGAGCTCTTCCTTTTTATTTAAGATTTTGATATTTATGAAAAGAGAAAATGAATAAAAATAGGAGACATTTTATAGATTTAGGAGGAGTAAGTGAAAACAAAAAGGGAGACCCATTTTCGGTGGGTTCTCGAGGCAGGGATTGCAAGTTAAAACAGGTTGAAAACAAAGTAAAATGTTTTCTCGAAATAAAAAAAGAATTAAAATATAATGAACATATATATTTACATTATATTCGAAATAGAGTTTATAGGTTCATAGTACAAAATAAGGGAAATGTTGAAAAAAATAATTTTAAAACATAAAAAATAGTTGGTGTTGTTTAATTGTAAGTTGGGCAACTACTCTTAATTAAATGAAAGATATGGAGTATATGGAGTACAAAGTTGACTAATTATAAGATTTTAACCATGTTCATAGTGGGTGCTTGGATACCACACTCTTTTCTTAATGTACATGGAATCGGTAATTATTCTTATTTCTTTTCCCTTTAGACACTCGGTGGTCGGGAGTAAATCGAACAAAGTGTCTGTCCAAAATAAAAGGGCCCAACCAAATTTGAACTGGTGACCTCTTGATCTGCAGTCAAATGCTCTACCACTGAGCTATGGACCCATTTTGCATGATTTCAACTTTAGTGACTCATTCTACAGAGTGTCAATCCAAAAGTGTAAAAAGTGTCTGTCCAAAATAAAAGGGTCCAACCAAGTTCAAACGGGTGACCGGTCAAATTCTCTACCACTGAGCCATGGATCCATTTTGTAGGATTTTAACCTTAGTGACCCCGTAGACATAGTGTCGGTCCAAAAAGTGTAACAAATTTCTATCCTAGATAGAAGGGCCCAACTAGGTTCGAATTGGTGACCTCTTGATCTGCAATTAAATGCTCTAACATTGAGCTATGGTCCCATTTTGTATGATCTTAATCTTAATGACCCCTTCTACAGATTATCGGTCCAAAAGTGACCCTACCGAATCGACTATGGACCAATTTTGTATAAATTGGTGGATTACCTATCAGGAATTAAACACAGGTCGTTAGATTCAAAGTCGAAAGTGCTAACCACTACACCATAGAACCACTCGTTAAACTTTATTTTGGCAGCGATTTTGATAAGCGTCAACAACGCTGGATTTTGCAAAGCTAGAGGTCGTAGTATGCTTACAGACTTTCACAAGGTGTTTTCAACTTCTTTTATAGGTAATTGAACTTTTGAGTCCATGTTGGATTAGTATGAGTTTAAGAAGACAGAGGACATAAGAGAGACTTTGTTAGAAACTCACCCATAGGTAATCTCCCAAGATGTTTTCAACTTCTTTTATAGGTAGAATTTTAGAATCAAACCACAACAAAATTTACTTCTATCTAGCAAAATTATTTTTTGTTTGAAACAAGATTATAGATAAATTTAAAATCCAAGAAAACGGATCTGAGTTTGATATTATTTGATTTTGGGTATGGACACAACTAGCTGATTTCTTTTGATTACATTAATGAATGTATGTAGATGTTTACAGTGTTGATCTTAATGGTTTTAGAAAATATCAACACATTATCAATATAAACTATCGAAATTTTTTGAAAGGATTGAAAATATCATTCATAATCTTCTGAAATTCGGATGGAGCGTTTGTTACCCTAAATGACATGACGTTCCCCTCATATTTTCTAATTGGACATTAAATGCTATTTCATATTTGTCCTTTTAAGAAATTAGAATTTTCCGAAATCCCAATTTCATGTCGAATTTTATAAAAACATTTGACTCTAAATTCTTTTTATCAAATCATTTTTGTTTTGGATTGGATATCTTATTTATTCTAAAACCTTATTCAAAGGTTTGCAGTTAATTACTGGTATCAGAATTTCTAGTTTTTTTTCACCATGTTGTTGACCTAAAATGTCAGAAATGACCACCTACTCTTTGGAGACCTTATCAGTTTCCTCTACAAAATATCACCTAAAATGTCACAGTATTTAGTGTTTGGTACTTTTTAATTTAACCCTAGGGTTCTATTTACAGTGAACTTGTGATTATTTTTGTCAAATTATATATTTGAATACCTAATAAATTAAGATATAATATCTTATTTAAATAATATTAAAATGTGGTAGAATATCATAATATATGTTTAATTAATATGAATATCATTCAAATTTCAAATATATATTTTTATTTAATGTTTATGATACACATCAATTATTTTAATATTTAACATATCAAATACGTTAATGTGTTTTGATATTATACTTCAAGACTATAGGAACTTTCTCAGAGGACCTGAGAGTTACATCGGCCCACAATGCATCTCATGGACGATGCAAAACTATGGTGGCGCTTGAAGGTGAATTGTATGAAAAACTGGTCATGCACCAAAAAATTATGGGAAGACCATTGATGGAATTGAAGCAATCGACGCTCCCTTGTATGGGTTTCCAATCAAAGACCTAATGTTTGATGTTGACTCTTTTGAAGAAAGAGCCACGTGATCGAACAACAAGAAACGTGGCGGTATCTCTGAGAACTCTATCACACACATAAAAAAAACGTGTCAAAGACATTACACAGAAAATCTGGCTTTCATCGAGGAGACCCGAGTTTGATTCTCGACAATGAAATTTTATTTTCTTATTTCTTTTATTTTATAGTTTCATCTTTTGTCACTAATTATATTTAAACTTTACCTAGGTTTGAGAAGCACTATAATGGATGAGTTCAATAGTATCTTAAATTCAAAAGACTTTTATGAACTTGATTTGAGAGGCACTATAATGGTCAAGTTCAATAGTACCTTAGATTAAAAAGACTTTTATGAACTTTGAACCTTTAATAGTGTTATGTCATAGATATTTGGTTCAATTTCAACAAGTGAGGTTGAGGTCATTCAAATGGTTAATGTGATAATTCGGTCATTTTCAAGGTCTCTTTTGTTGAACGCCATCATGGCTGAGATGACTGAGATGAGCACCAGAGTGAGTTTGACAAGGAGGGTCGTAGAGAACCACACCCCAAGCCAAGCTCATGTTGGGCTTAACAAACTGAAAATCCAAAAACACAAACCCTTAAATGGGAACCAGGATGCAAAGGAATTAAAAAAACTTTATTTTTGACGTTGAACACTACTTGAAGGTTACAGGAACTTGCTCATAGGACCTAAGAGTTACGTTGGCCACAATGCATCTCATGGACGGTAGCGCTCGAAGGTGGATGATATAAAAAATGGGTCATGCACCATAAACTCATGGGAAGACCGTTGATGGAATCGATGCAATCGATGCTCCCCTTGATGGGTTGCCAATTAAAGACCTGACGTTTGATGTTGACTCTTTTGAAGAAAAAGCCACACGATCGAACACCTCAAAATGTCGTGGTAGCTCTAAGAACTCTATTATACGACCTGAGAGTTGAGGGCTACAGGAACTTTCTCATACGACCTGAGAGTTACATTAGCCACAATGCATCTCATGGACGATGCAAAACTATGGTAGTGCTCGAAGGTGAATGGTATAAAAAATGGGTCATGCACCATAAACTCATGGGAAGATCGTTGATGGAATCGATGCAATCGACGCTCCCCTGGATGGGTTGCCAATCAAAGACCTAACATTTGATATTGATTCTTTTGAAGAAAGAGCCACAGAATCGAACAGCTCGAAACGTCACGGTAGACCTGAGAACTCTAACACACATAGGGAAGGACGTGTCGAAGAGTTAGACATTAAGCAAAAGATCATGCTAAAACTCATCAGCGATCGGACAAAATATTTCAGGACATCTACACCAAAAATCCATTGTCGTCCAGCGGTCAGGATATCTGGCTTTCACCCAGGAGACCCGAGTTTGATTCCCGGCAATGGAATGTTATTTTCTTATTTGATTTTATTTTATAGTTTCTATCTTAGACTAAAAAGACTTTTTATGAACATCGTACCTTTGTCAGAGTTATGTTATAGATATTTTGTTCAATTTCAAATGGTTAATACGATAATCCAGTCGTTTTCGAGGTCTCTCTTGTTGAACGACATCATGGTTGAGATGAGCAGGTGATTCAAATGGTTAATGCGATAATCCAGTCGTTTTCGAAGTCTCTCTTGTTGAACGACGTCATGGTTGAGATGAGAAGGTGATTCAAATGGTTAATGCGATAATCCAGTCATTTTTTAGGTCTCTCTTGTTGAACGACGTCATGGTTGAGATGAGCACTCGAGTGAGTTTGACAAGTTTGGCTGTAGAGAACCACACCTCAAGCCAAGTTCATGTGGGCTTAACAAACTTAAAATCCAAGAACACAATCCCTTAAATGTAAACTGGGATGCTAAGGAATTAAAAAGCTTTATTTTTTACGTAGAACAATACTTGAAGGTTACTGTTACTTGCTCATAAGACCTAAGAGTTACGTTGGTCACAATGCATCTCATGGATGATGCAAAACTATGGTGGCGCTCGAAGGTGAATGCTATAAAAAATGGGTCATGCACCATAAACTCATGGGAAGATTATTGATCCAATCGATGCAATCGACAATCCTTTGGATGGGTTGCCAATCAAAGACCTGATGTTTGATGTTTGATGTTTACCGTTTTGAAGAAAGAGCCACACGATCGAACAGCTCGAAACGTCGCAGTAATTCTGAGAACTCTATCACACACATGAAAGGACGTGTCGAAGAGTTAGACATTACCCAAAACATCATAGTAAAACTCTTGAGCGATTAGACAAAAGACTTTAGGACAGCTACACCAAAAATTCATTGTTGTCCAACGGTTTGGATATTTGGCTTTCACCTAGGAGATTCTGGTTTGATTCTCTGAAATTGAATATTATTTTCTTATTTCTTTTTATTTTATAGTTTCATCTTTTGTCACCAATTATATTTAAACTTTACCTCATTTTGAGAGGCACTTTAATGGTCAAGTTCAATAGTATCTTAGATTAAAGACTTTTATGAACATCGTACCTATGTTAGTGTTATGTTCTAGATATTTGTTTCAATTTCAACAAGTGGGGTTGAGGTGATTCAAATGGTTAATGCGATAATCCGGCTATTTTCGAGGTCTCTCTTGTTGAACGCCATCATGGTTGAGATGAGCACCCGAGTGAGTTTGACAAGGAGACTCGAATTTAAACTTTACCTACGTTTGAGAGGCACTATAATGGTCAAGTTCAATGGTATTTTAGATTAAAAAGACTTTGTTAGTGTTACTTTGTACCTTTGTTAGTGTTATGTTATAGACATTTGGTCAAGTTCAACAAGTGGGGTTGAGGTGATTCAAATGGTTAATGTCACTTTATTTGATTCAAATTGTTAATGTGATAATCCAGTTGAATAGTTACAGGTGCGGTGAACGTGAAGATTAAACACGTGACCTTCTGAGCTATCCCTGCTAACATTAAAAATAAAAATTCACAAGTAAAGTTATTTCCAATAATTCATTATATTTCAAAAAGAAATAATAATCAACTAAACTATAAAGTGCAATGAATGCAGATCGAACCAAGACTTTCCAATATTCAATCTAATGCTCTCCCAACTAAGCCATTCCAGATAACATAAAAAATTAATAATCACAAGTTTTAGATTGAATAGGCAAGTTATGCAACTTAGTCAACCTATGCCAGTTGGACAAAAAAACTGTATTTCCACTAATACATTATATTTTAAACATAAATAATCACTAATTTTGGAAGGAATAGTTGTGCAATGTGAACCAAGTGCGGTGAACGTGGATCGAACACGTGACCTTCAGATCTTCAGTCTGACGCTCTCCCAACTGAGCTATCCCCGCAATCATTAGATATGAAAATTCATCAGTAAAGATATTTTGGCTGATTCATTGAGATTTCAAAAGAAATAATGACTAATTTTTTTATTGAATAGTTAGGTTATGCAAATAGAAACAGGTGCGGTGAACGTGGAGATCAAACACGTGACCTTCAAATCTTAAATCTGACGCTCTCTAAACTGTGCTATCCCTGATAACATTAAAAATGAAAGTTTTTAAGTAAAGGTATTTCCGCTAATTAATTTAAATTTTAGAAAGAAATGATTACTAATTTTAGATTGAATAGTCAAATTGTGCAACGTGAACCATGTGTGGTGAACGCGGATCAAACACAAGACCTTCAAATCTTCAATCTAACGCTCTCTCAACTGAACTATCCACACTACTATTAAAAATGAAAATAAATCAGTAAAGGTATTTTCGCTACTTCATTGAAATTTTAAATAGAAATAATCACTAATTTTTAATAAGATATTCAAGTTATCCAACTTGTATAAGGTGCGGTGAACTAGAACACGTTAGGTATTTTCGATAATTCATTGAGATTTCAGAAAGGAACAATGACTAATTTTAGATTGAATAGTCGGGTTATGCAACTAGAATCAGTTGCGGTGAACGTGGAGATCAAACACGACCTTCAAATCTTCAGTCTGACGCTCTCCCAACAGAGCTATCCCCGCTAATATTAAAAATGAAAATTCATAATTAAAGGTATTTCCGCTAATTCATTATGTTTAAAAAAGAAATAATCACTAATTTTAGATTGAATAAGCAAGTTATGTTTTTAGATTGTATAGTCAGGTAATAAACTTGTATTAGGTGCGTTGAACGTGGATAAAACACGTGTGACCTTCAAATCTTCAGTCTAACAATCTCCAAACTAAGCTACTCTTGCTAACATTAAAAATGAATATTCATCAGTAAAGGTATTGGGTACACTTCTGGAAATTCAACAAAAGGCAATAGTATTAGACCGAGATGCCAGATTTCAATCTCGCTTCTGAAAAATTCAACAAAAGGCATTGGGTACGCAGTTATAGTATGACATTCCACCCATAAATAGATTGTCAAACAGAAATGCTCAAGCAAATATTGGAAGACATGTTGAGGGTATATGTGATGGATTTTGCAGGAAGCTGGGATAAGTACCTACCCCTTATGAAATTCGCTTATAATAATACTTGCCAAGCCACCATAAAAATGGCCACATACGAGGTTCTTTATGGACGAAGATTTCGATCCCCTCTCTTTTCGGAAGAAGGGGGGCAAACGACAACTATTGGGCCAGAGCTGGTGCAAATTACCAACACCGCAGTCCAGAAGATTAAAGCTAGGATACAGACCGCACAAAGCCGAGAGAAAAGCTATGCAGACCTAAGGCGCAAGGACATGGAATTGTAGGTAGGGGATCATATATTCCTAAAGGTAGCACCCCATGAGAGGGGTGCTCAGGTAGGGTGAGAAGGGGAAGCTAAGCCCTAGGTTTATCCCTCCCTTTGAGATATTAGAAAGGATTGGATCTGTGGCCTATAGAATCGGGCAATGCCCAAACATGTCTGCAGTACATAATATCTTTCATGTATCCATACTACGGAAGTATACCCTAGATCGTTCGCATGTACTGGCTCATGAAACTCTCTTCTTGAGAGATGACCTAACGTATAAAGAAGACCCGATTCAAATAATAGACAAGAAAGTCAAATGATTGAGAAACAAGGAAATCTCTCTCGTTAAGGTCGTATGGAAGAATCATAGAGTAGAAGAAGCCACTTGGGAAACAGAAGGCAAATAAGAACCTTGTACCCTGACCTATTTTAGAATAAGCACTTTCGATGACCGAAAGTTTTCAAAGGAGAGGAGAATTTGCAACACTCAAGGTCTCCAATAAGAGACAGTGTATAATCCGTACAAGGTTGTATCTAGAAGCAAAGAACAAGTAAAATTGAAAAAACATTAAGAAAATGGCACTTTTTCTAATTTTTATAAACTTCCCGAATCATTAAATTTTTTATAGAATAAGAATTACAAGGAGCTTAAAAAAGGAAGGCTCCAATCGGAGAAAACTTTTCTAGCAGAAGATTCAGAAAAATCAAGAATGAAATTATAGAAATTCTAGACGTTTCAATGATAGTGGAAAATCCGTCTATAAATTATGAATTAGGGTAGACTATTAGGGGCAAGAAGCAAGCTTAATCGAGTACCCAATCGAGAGATACAAGTTTTTTGTTTTGGGGCATCGTGTTCATGGGTTTACCTCGAATTCGAGAACTATAGTCCACTATTCATTTCCAAACTTGTTCCTGCACCTTCTAAATAAGTTTACCCATAAGTTTGGTGAAGGAAAGAGGTCCTCAAAGTGCTAGTAGGTTTTCACACGAATTAGTCCACGTTAGGTTACCCTCTAATGTTTTCCTAAGCTAAAACCGCAACTCCTAAAGCCTAACCCATGACATTATGTATAAACCTAGGTTCATCAATAATCCATGTACCAAGTACCTAGAACTATGTGAATAACATGCTGAATAAGTTGCTAGGATCCATACCCAGAAGTAACCATTATCTGCATTACGATGTGTACTAAAAGGCCACTATTCTTCTTTAGGTAGGATGTCCTGCAATATGTATCATGAGCTGGATGTTATGATAGGCCTACCTTTCCCATCAGCTAAACGAGATGTCCTGCACAACGATTTACCAGTAGGATTACATGATTATGACAACACCACTCATGTGTTCCTGGGGAGAAAATTGAATATTAGTTTAGGGGAAGGTTTTCAGGATCATTATATGATACATGACACGATGACCTCTAAGTTCTAAGATCCTGAAAACATAACAAGAAGTAATATCCTAGCTTAAGGTCGCGATTAAGAACTTACTAGTAGGCTACTTACTAAGTTTTACACACTCAATGTTTATCATTTTTTTTCAAGTAACTAAGAGTTGGTCGTGGATGACTGGACTTTGGAGGTGGGCCATGTACTAACTTCTATTTTTAATCTAGTAGTTTTTCTTCTTCTTTTGAGTCTGGTTCTTATTTTGTGTTTGTAACGAATATGTATATGTAACACCCAAAAAATGAAGAAAATTAGCTCCCATAAGAATAAGCCACTCATGAAAGACCCAAAGGATAGAAAGGAAAAAAATTAAAGGATTAAGCAAGAACAAAGGACTTAGTTAAGTCACTCGTGTACCACCCTTTTGCAAAGGATGGGAAAGGAAAAAGTAAATCAAAAGGGCAAAAAAGTCATTTTATCAATTATCAAGAATCTTTCCGGATTTGTAATTTCTTATCTAGAAGGAATATCAAGATTAAAAAAAAGCTAAAAATGATCAAAAAGCGATGAGCAATTTGTAGAAAAATTATAATTTTTCGAGAAAAATAATAATAAAATATTTGGAAAGTGGCAAATTACCAAAATACCCCTAGAAGAATGGATAATTACAGAAATGCCACTATAATTAGAATCAAAGCATCTACCGTGACCATCCGAGCAAAATCCTTCGAACTCAAATTTCAACCGTCGGATCTCCTCCAAACTTTGCTATGATCTAGAACGAACACGCACGGATCATCACATCCAACGACTAGTATTCAAAGCCATGGTCGGTAAGGATATGATCGGAGTTGATATCTCCGAAAAATTATCCAGAAAGTTTGATCTCTAAATAACGAAGATTCTGGAGCTCTCAATGTCGGTTTAAGCTACTCCTATAAAGTCTTAAGTAGGAGCAACAATACGGAATAAGAATCGAGAAAGGCCGATCCCCCAATCGAAGGCAATAAGCGTTTAGATTGTGGGTCTCCTACTCTCAGGTTTCTTCCAAATTCGAGAGCAATCCTCCACCATTTCTCTTCAAACTTCTACATAACGAAGAATCTGGAGCTCTCACTGTCGGTTTAAGCTCCTCCTATAAAGTCTGAGTAGGAGCAATAATACAGAATAAGAATCGAGAAAGGTCGATCCCCCAATCGAAGACGATAAACGTTTAGATTATGGGTCTCCTACTCTCAGATTTCTTCCAAATTCGAGAGCAATCCTCCACCATTTCTCTTTAAACTTATTCCTACCATTTCTCAACAAGATTAACCACAAGTTCTATGAAGGAATAGAGTGCTGAAAGTGCCTAGAAACCATTCCCCCAATTCAATCAGCCATTGAAGAACTTCAAGAAAAACTTGAAAATCCAATCCGAGGATACATGATGATTCGTCGAGCAAGAATGATTCCAATCAGTTTCCGCACCTATAAGGAATGCTTCCATAGAAGACCACGAAGAAAAATAACCTCGAGAGCGTGTCGAATTGAAGGAAATAGGTTTCAAAATTAAATTGGGGATAAGAGTCGAATTCCTATCTACGATCTCTTTTCCTTCAAATTAAGGATTCCTCTAACTTCAGAGGAAGAAGTTGAGTAAACTTGAGGAAGGAATCGAGAGATGAAACATCGTAGAACAAGCTACCCAAGAGATCGAAAATTTGGCGTTTTGAGTGAGTTGCATACCGAGAACGATTTTTGGAAATTAAGGTCTTACACTCGAAGACGTTCCTCCAAACCAATTCCTTTACCCTGAAGAAAGGATATGGAAGAGGTTCAATGAAGAAATAGGGCCTTGAAACCCCTAGAATCGGCTACCCAATAAGAAATCCTTTGTTTTATCTCCAGCGATAAATCAGATTTTGGATGAACTTTGGAACCGAATATCTTAGGCTACTATCCACGAGAAGGTATCAAATCAAATCCCTAGCCCTTCCTTGTAATACCCATCTTTAAGTTTCACGAAGAAATCGAGGAGAGAAATGCTGTAAATGTGGCTGGACAGGCCGAGTTTTAGATGGCGGCGACGCGAAAAATGCGCATCTTCTTCCTGTTGAGAGGAAGAAAACGATGATATGGCCAGTTCAACTGAACTGTCCAAGTCAACTCAAAATTTGACCTTTTCTCGGGTTTTCTCAATTTTAACCCCATTCTAGACCGATTCTCATAGAAAATCTTATGGTTTCAGAAACTAGAAACAATAAGGAGTATGTGGAAGGAAATTTGAAGTAAGTCAGATACTAGAAGCTCAAGAATGGACGTCCCAAACGTCGACGACGAGGCAAGTAGCCACCTTGGACTTTTTGTTAAGAAATAAGTAGAAATTTCTTGGATTTTCATATGAACCCTAAACCAAGTATGAATTAAGGATATATGAAAGAAAAACCCAAAGAACCGTGAGTTAAGACCCTGAACCGATCAAATAGCTCGAGATTTAAGTAACGTTAAAATAACCCACTATATGAGCTCCGCTGCATATCAAATTTTAATACTGAGCATATTATATTATGTTGAGGTTAGATATGAAATTTGGTGGTCATTGGATAAGGATAAGTAGGTAAACAAAGAAACGGTGCAAAATGACCATAATGCCCCTAAGGTAATTTACCTTCGGTTCATGACCTAGATGACCTTCAAATGCTATGAAATTCATCAGTAGATCTTATTTTATGAAATGTTATATGAATTCTTATCCCAAGAGGTTATATAAGGTAACGAAGTTTGGGAGTAATTGAAAAATTTTAGTTAGCAAAACCAAGATATGGGAGAAAATGCTCATCACGATCCATATGACCTTTGCCATGAAGCACGATGTTTATAAGTTCTGTAGTCAATGTTGCCAATGTTTGCTGCACACAAAAATGATAGGGATGTTAAATTTTTAAGTCAGTTTTGGAGAGTATGGTGGATAAATTGGGTACCAAATTATTGTTCTCAACTTCATGTCATCCTCAGACTCATGAGCAAACTGAGGTAGTTAATAAAATATCAGCAGCATTGCTTAGGGCTATTATTTATAAGAATATTAAGTCATAAATTGGGTAACAAATTATTGTTTTCAACTACATGTCATCTTCAGATTAATGAGCAAACTGAGGTGGTTAATAGAACACGAGGAGCATTGCTTAGGGCTATTATTTGTAAGAATATTAAGTCTTGGGACGAATGTTTACCACTCATTGTTCTCTTTTTGAAGTTGCTTACGAATTTAATCCACTTACGCGTCTTGATTTGCTTTCTATTCATTCTAATATTTTTGTGAGTAAAGCAGCCACAAGTAAGGCAAATGGGATCAAAACATTGCATAAAGAGGGGAAGGAGTCAATTGAGAAACAAAATTTCAATGTTGCTACAAGAATTAACAAAGGACGGAATGAAATCATTTTTCGAACTAGTAACTGGGTTTTGATACATTTTCGCAAGGAGTGATTCCAATCTCAAAGGAAGACAAAGTTACATCCAAGAGGGGATGACCCTTATCAAGTCCTTGAAAGAATTAATAACAATGCATATAAAATGACTTAAGGGGATCGAGATTAAATCTCAGCCACTAACTTCTTTTGTGGGAGACTATAAATACTCACAAATTATTTTGTAAAAAAAAGATTTATGAGGAATGAAATTGATCTCTCAAGTTGAGAAGTTCCCCTTCGAAATTCGAGCATCGCGTGTGAGCCATGCAGTCACGCTTTGACATTGTGTGGTTGAGTGAAATTCTCAACCTTCTACTTATTTTTGGGATTTCTTTTCTCTGTATTCATTGTAATTTATAGTGATACAAACAAGTTTATTCTTGTAGGGAATGTATTAAGCACATGGATTTATTAATTACGGTGAACTTTTGTATAAAACGAAGTAAATACAAATGGAGTAACATGAGACAGAAGTAAACATAGTAATAAAAAGAAACTACATAAACTTAAAGGAAGTTAATCCCATTTTACAATATAAATATTGTTCAATTGTAGCGAAGAATCCATATCAATCTATGTTTGGAAAACTAAAATAAAGAAAAAAATAAATAAATAAAAATATTTTTCAAAAACTTAGTTTGGTTCAAATTCAATTTTTTTTTTTTTTTTTTTTTTTTTTTTTTTTTTATAAAAGGATAAAACACATAATTTTGAAGTTAACATGTGAAGTTAACATGACAATAATAGTAGGTTCTAAAGCACAAAAATATGTGTATAAATTTCATATATGGAGGTGCGGAAAACATATACACACGGGCAACTAAAAATGATAGATCCACTATAAGGGCATTTGGTCTAGTGGTATGATTTTTTTTTTACAAATTAGGTGGAATGAACAAACAAAAATAATGAGTTTAAAATTACCAAACAAAATATCAATTTTCAAATGGAATGGAGAATAAGACCATTCGAAAAAAGAAAAGGACAAAAGAAAAATATTAAATACATTTTCAACTAATGCATTTAGTTGAGAGATATTATGGCCAATATAAGAAAAATATAGCATTAACTAATTTTCATGGACACATTTGGATCCTTAGCATACTAAAATGACTGTTATTATTGGTATCAAACGAATAACAATTCATATCAGCTAAATCTTCCAATTGATAATTAGGCCAGAGAAAGAACTTGAATTTATTTTTATATCTATCAACATGTTTGCTACTTTTATCTAAAACTTGATCACGAATTTTTCTTATTTGCATTGTAAAATTATGTATTTCTATGGATATCATTTCTATTTCTAGAATTGAAACAAAAACATGTGGATAAATTTCAAATATTGAGGCGCATAAAAGATATGGACCAACAACTAAAAATGATAGATCCACTACAAGGCATTTGGTCTAGTGGTATGATTCTCGCTTCGGGTGCGAGAGGTCTCGAGTTTGATTCTCAAAATGCTCCCAACAATTATATAAAATTGAAGCATGCAATATAATAAGATTTGAAATAGGTTTTTTTTTTAAACCTTGAACGAAGAAGTAATTGAGATGGATATTTGGAAAGAAAAAAAAAAAGGAAACTATATTTAATATAACATGTTAATTGAAGAGAGCAAACAACAAGAATAAACACACAAAGGAAATTTGTGTATGTATAATTCTCTTCAAATCTTGGAAACTATGAGGATTCCTCTCCTTTCTTGACATAAAGACTTACTTTTTCGGGACTTGGACCATAAACAGTCATCTACTCTTACTCCTACTCCCTTCTCTAAGAATCAACATAGCATAATCATTCCATGAAGGCCGAGGTAGTCTTATAAAAGAAGATGAGGGTACCACTTTCAAATCATTCCATGAGGACTTGAGAAAGTTTTGTAAAAGAAGATGAGGGTACCACTTTCTATTGCAGAATTTCTATGTGAATAGAGAATGAACCATATTCTTGGGAGACAAGATAGAACCTCGAGCCTAACTTCAAAGGCATTACACAAATTGTTCTATGATATTTTTCTAGGAACTCTTTGTTATGTTGTCCGCTGAAGGTTTCAGGAAAGGGACACAGATTCTCTATTGCACTGATCTCCCAATAGAAGTTTTACCTAGGTCATCTATCGTCACAACCCTTTTAAGGAAGATACGCCCAAATAACCAGTGAACAATAACATTTAAATAAGTTTCAGAGAGCGAGAAGAGGATTGTGATAGAAGTTGCCCTAGGTAAACTTCTTTAAATGTCTTAGCCAATCATGACCTCATAATGAGGAGTCTCTTGGACAACAATAACATACGGACAACAAATGTCTTAGCCAATTGTGACGGTCATGATTGCTCAAGGCGTGTCGCCCAAATAATCGGTAAACAATAACATTGCACAAATAACCGCCTTGGACAACAAATCGTTTACAAGAATGGCTGAGACATGCAACATGCAACCACAGGCAACACGCCTTGGGCAATCATGACTATGACATCTGCCCCCACACAATTTATTGGATGAGGCTGACTTTAGGTCTCTTGATGCGCTTCCAGCTGATCTCATAATGAGGAGTCTCTTCCAACCTACTAGGTGCTGTTGAAATCACTTCTCGGTTTGTTGAGTCTTCATGTCTTCTCTGTTCGTGTCTTTCCTACTTTCTTCGCTTGAAACTTTTTTCTTATTTGTATGACGTCATACGACCTGCTTCTTCTTGATGTCTTTTGGGTCGAAATAATAACGTTTCAAGTTACTAACGTGGACAACAAGGTTAGTCCGCATCCATAAGAGCAATTGGATTCTATATGATGTCTTCATAATCTTATGGATAACTTTAACTAGTTCATAGTATTTTCACACCAGTTTTTGGTTCTTGTTGCTTTGAACTCGAAGTTTATCTGAACTTAACTTATATGAACTCTTTATTTTTCTTGAAATTATTGTGGTTGACGCTTCCGACTGACCCTTTTCTTCATCCGTCTAGATGATATTTCTGTGTGAACAGGTGTTGCTTCAGTGGTTTGTTTCTGTCTCCCTTCTTCAGTATCTAACCTTGTTTTTGTCTCTTCTGGTGGGGATAAATCCATTATCTGACCTTGTTTTGCGTCGTGGTGTTCATGTAGTGGCAACAAGGTTTCTATTGAGGTTGGCTCACTCGAGCTCCCCTTTTTAATTACAACAGTAGCAGCAAGCGTAGATTCATCATGGCTATGATTCTTTCTCAACTGTAGTATCGACATCATTTTCAACTCTCTTGGTTGATGGATGTTTTTCTGATGATCATCGGGTTAGACTCCATTACTACTAGACATTTTGCTAGGGGCATGTAAATGACTTTGTGTTTCAGCAGGACGTTCATTCCTGACACGACGTCGAAGTCATCCATTTCAACTATCACTAAACAATTTGCCTAGTCCAAGGCTCCAGCTTGATTAGAGTTCTCATTGTGACTCCTAAGACAGGTAAAGCTTCCAATTTGACGGCGTTCATCTTTCCTGTATCTTGATGCCAAAGGATGTTAAAATATTTTGCATCTGTCTCCATCATGAGTTGTGGGTGGCTCTAGAGTTGACAATGGTGTTCCTTACTACTTTGTGCTTTACCCAAACCTCGACATACATAATATATATATATATTCATTTAACTATAACACATATGGTCCATGAAAGAATTGTAACTCTTATGCTCATTAATATTATAATGGCTACTACCTAAATTATAACCTAAAGTTGATAATTGATGTCCAATTAGCCAACCCTAAATTTGTAATCATTGTGGAGTGATTGAAATTACAATGGAAGTAGTTTAAACTCCTAGTACCTTAAAGGAAGTTGGTCTCTTCTAATAAAACACGAAGTTCTCTTTAATATCATTAATACAATTATGTTAGACATGAAACTACAACTGCGTTCAATTTAACTCCATTTTATTGTCATCTTGAATGACGTGTGAATATATATTCTTGATTTACCTTGATATTTCATATTAGTTAAGCTTTTTGCAAAATCACAATTAGACAACAACAAAGATGAACTTTGGTCTGTTTATTATTTTAAAGAAAACCTCTTTCTCCATCTTATTCCTAATAACTCTGCAACTAAATTCATATTATGTTAAGAAAAAAAATTTTTACTCGCAAGAAGTAAAATATGCAATTTTAACTAAAATTTCAGCTAAACAAATTTTATTGCCATACAACATTGATGACAATTATAGCCTTCAAACAAAAACTAGAGTAGTTGTGGTGAACGGGATAGAAACTCTAGTGTTCATCCATTAATATACAACCACTACCTAAATTATGACCTAAAAATTTGAAAACATAAGTTGTAGTTGAAATATGGGTTGTGACAGATTGGTATTAGAGCAGCTAGATTTTAAATTATATAGATTTTTTCTTAGGTTAAAGAGTCGTATATCTCTATGACTCAGCTCGATGACACGTCTCTCCGTGACCAAGTAAACATAAGTCAAATAGGTCATCTGTTGTCACAATCCTTTCTTTCTAGCAACTTTTCAGTCAAATAGGTCATCTGTTGTCACAATCCTTTCTTTCTAGCAACTTTTCAGTCAAATATGTCATCTGTTGTCACAATCCTTTCTTTCTAGGAACTTTTCAGTCAAATAGGTCATATGTTGTCACAATCCTTTCTTTCTAGGAACTTTTCAGTCAAATAGGTCAAATAGGTCATCTGTTGTCACAATCCTTTCTTTCTAGGAACTTTTCAGTCAAATATGTCATCTGTTGTCACAATCCTTTCTTTCTAGGAACTTTTCAGTCAAATAGGTCATCTGTTGTCACAATCCTTTCTTTTTAGGAACTTTTCAGTCAAATAGGTCATCTGTTGTCACATTCCTTTGTTCTATTGTATTCTTTCTAGGAACTTTTCAGTCAAATAGGTCGTTTGTTGTCACAATCCTTTGTTCTATTATATTCTTTCTAGGAACTTTTCAGTCAAATAGGTCATCTATTGTCACAATCCTTTGTTCTATTGTATTCTTTCTAGGAACTTTTCAATCAAATAGGTCATCTGTTGTCACAATCCTTTTAAGGAAGATGCGCCGAAATAACCGATGAAGAAGTTTCAGAGAGCCATAGGTTCGAATCCTGTCACCTTGATGTGTTATTCTCTGGGGCCGAAGTGCAAAGCCCCGTAGTCTATCCGTGGTTAGGAAGGCAGGCATGTTGTCCACTGTCGTCACATAGGTCATCTGTCGTCACAATCCTTTTAAGAAAGATGCACCCAAATAACCGATGAAGAAGTTTCAGAGAGCCATAGGTTCGAATCCTGTCACCTTGATGTGGTATTCTCAGGGGCCGAAGTGCAAAGCCCCATAGCCTATCCGTGGTCAGGAAGGCAGGCGAACCGCACACACTGAAGAAAAAAAAAAGATCTCCTTTTCTATCACACGTAGAATTGTCATTCTTTTGTCTTTTGAAACCACTTACCTTATCAGTCATCAGGCAGGTTTTTGGTATCATATATCGAGATAATTATTATGAAAAAGCTATTCCACTAGTGTGACTTAGGTACCCTTTCTTTGTGGTATCGGTCATGCTATTTGAATAGCTTGAAGTCATCATAGCCTCTCCACCGGTTCCGAAGACTCCTTCGGCATCAATGTGCTCCAATAAAAGAGATCAGACCCTTTCCTGAACTAGAACCGGGCACAAAATGCCGAGGAGAAAGTCGAAAGCGAGCTCTTTTCGCGTATACGCAATCTCGAAACTCAATTAGCTCAAGGACTGTCTCCTCAACCCTGGCAAGTATGAGTGCTTGGTAAGAGAGAATGTCGAATGAAAAAGACATTCGATTACGGCAACATTCGCAATTACCAAAGTGCACTAAACCTAGTAGAGATCTTCGACCTAACGATAATGGAACTTCAAGCCCATTTAATCAATCCGCTTTGTACCTTATTGTTGACCGAATCGGATGCACTCCAGGCCTAAATTCTCTCTTTCATTTTCAAAAGCTTCGCTTGCCTGCGGTACTTTATTCAGGATGTGCAACAATACGGTCATCTCTCAGTCGTGTATAGAGAATTCCTTGATCATTTCCTTGGCGGATAACACAAATGAAATCGCTTCCCTGACCGCCCATCTTATGAGTCCATTCTTGTCTTGTTGGTTTGTTGTACTATTTTATACCTCTCTCGATTGATAGAAAGACGTTCGGGAGCTGGGAGGGCCTATCGTGAGGGAACTTTCCTTTTCACGGTAGACAAAGGTAAAGCGGGAGCTGCATATGTCCACTGTGATCAAGGCAGAGCGACTCCATCTTTAAAAGATGTTGGTTTGATCGAAACTGTTAGATCCGCTTTCGTTAAAGAAAAAATAGGAGCTCTTGGTTTGGCCGATGTCGATTCGTATGGCAATGCGGACTCGACTCAGGATGAGGATTCCGCTTTTCGTACTGCTGCTATGAGCCGAAAGAGCTGGTAAGCTATCTCGCTAAACGAAAGGAAAAAGCACGTACGCATTGACCTTGTTACAAGGGGCGGGGGCCAGCTAAAGAAGGTCTGTCGGACTAGGTTAGGACCCTTGATCCAGTTCAGTTATGTTCTTCCATGCAAGAATGTATGCGTATCGGTATCCTCTTTTGGACCGGTTGCTTCCTCTTTTTGTTTATACGTTTGGAGAAACCTGCTAAGCCCGCGTTTCTTATCAGGTGTGATTCAATCTTTCAGCTCAAACTTTCCTATCGTCCGACGGAAAAGGTAGGAGTACGACTACCTTTTCCTTTTCTTTCTCGAGCCAAGGGATCATTCAGTTTCTACCAAAAAGTTCACTATCTATTAGTTGTCGTAATCGAATGTATTTCTCATTTCACGTTAGCTCCTCCAAGAGTTTCCTGGTCCGTAGTAGACGAAACCTTGGACTTCTATCGGACTTATAGCATTGCCTGGTGAGCTCGCCGTTGAGGGTTGGCCTTACAGGAGATCGAGCAGC
This sequence comes from Cucurbita pepo subsp. pepo, assembly GCF_057944985.1. NCBI lineage: Eukaryota > Viridiplantae > Streptophyta > Magnoliopsida > Cucurbitales > Cucurbitaceae > Cucurbita > Cucurbita pepo. The sequence continues at coordinate 213,610 of NC_141813.1, read as the reverse complement.
CTTTCTTCCCCTACCTGGTATGCTTTTCCGCTTATTGTGCAACTAGCCAACTAGCCAAAGAGAGAGGGAGAGGGATCATGTCAATCAATTTGTATGTGCATTTTGTTCGTCCTGTACTTGCCTGCTTAGCTTTCTTAGCCAACATCTCCGGTTTCTCCCGAACTAAGAGGTCCTGCTTATCCATACCCAAAAGTCACACTTTCAGCCGAAAGACTGATTTTTTCATAAAGTCGGTTCATAGATCAAGAAAGAATGAAGCTGCTTACAGGGATAGTTATGCGATACGTCTTTTCATACTCGCCTTTTCTTTAAACCTACTATCAACCTAGCCATTCTCGCTTGTTGCTTTAAGGGGTCTCCCCACTGTAGATTACTCGGATTAGTTCTCGCGTCCCTGTGCCAAAAAGGATGGGCGAGTTTGGTTTGAATGTTCATCGATTGGGTGGATCCATATGCTCCGGGGGGGGGGGGGGGTGAGACGAGGTGTAGCGCAGTCTAGTCAGCGCATCTGTTTTGGGTATGTTGTCCGCTAAAGGTTTTAGGAAAGAGGGTACAAATTTTCTACATAGGTCATCTGTGGTCACAATCCTTTTAAGGAAGATGCTCCCAAATAATCGGTGAAAATTAGCCTTTAAAGAAGTTTCACAAAGCAAGAAGAGGCAGAACAGAGAATAGGAGTGAGTCGTGCAAGGAAGAAAGAACTAGTAGGTTTTATTGCATGGTATCAAGTTTGATTGTTATTAAAAAAAAATTTAATAATTAGATTGTTGAAACCCTATTCACCCCCTCTAGGGTTGTCATATCGATCCAACATTATCCTTCCACCAATAGGAGCAAAGGCAACGTTACTATGTGAAAGTTTCATGTCATTTATTCAACAATAAGGGTGTTAGCATGCATTTGGAAATGAACCCATATTTAAAAAATTTAGATAAAATAGAAAAGAATTGTTATCACAAAGACAATGATACTATGTGAAACTAGCCTCGAGATGCTTCCTTAACTCTTAGAGGCGGTAAACCAACGGTTCCTTCACCCAAGACCCATGGCCCAACTCCCAACATGGAAGGGATAATCTAGAGAATCATTCTAAGAACCGTAACGGATGGGTTACAAACTCACATTACAAGCTCGACAACAAACATTGTCGCCAGCAAACTTAGGAAGACTACATGAAATTACGAATATATCAATGTAGGATTTTTTAATTTACCGATTTTTAAAATGTTAAATTATGTGAAAATGAATAAAAATAGGAGACATTTTATAGATTTAGGAGGAGTAAGTGAAAACAAAAAGGGAGTCATGACCCATTTTCGGTGGGTTCTCGAGGCACGGATTGCAAGTTAAAACAGGTTGAAAACAAAGTAAAATGTTTTCTCGAAATAAAAAAAGAATTAAAATATAATGAACATATATATTTACATGATATTCGAAATAGAGTTTAAAAGAGGTTGAAAACAAAGTAAAATATTTTCTCGAAATAAAAAAAGAATTAAAATATAATGAACATATATATTTACATTATATTCGAAATAGAGTTTATAGGTTCATAGTACAAAATAAGGGAAATGTTGAAAAAAATAATTTTAAAACATAAAAAATAGTTGGTGTTGTTTAATTGTAAGTTGGGCAACTACTCTTAGTTAAATGAAAGATATGGAAAACATGGAGTGAGTACAAAGTTGACTAATTGTAAGTTTTTAACCATGTTCATAGTGGGTGCTTGGATACCACACTCTTTTCTTAATGTACATGGAATCGGTAATTATTCTAACAAAGTGTCTGTCCAAAATAAAAGGGCCCAACCAGATTTGAACTGGTGACCTCTTGATCTGCAGTCAAATGCTCTACCACTGAGCTATGGACCCATTTTGCATGATTTTAACTTTAGTGACTCCTTCAACAGAGTGTCAATCCAAAAGTGTAAAAAGTGTCTGTCCAAAATAAAAGGGCCCAACCAAGTTCAAACGGGTGACCGGTCAAATTCTCTACCACTGAGCCATGGATCCATTTTGTAGGATTTTAACCTTAATGACCCCGTAGACATAGTGTCTGTCCAAAAAGTGTAACAAATTTCTATCCTAGATAGAAGGGCCCAACTAGGTTCGAATTGGTGACCTCTTGATCTGCAATTAAATGCTCTAACATTGAGCTATGGTCCCATTTTGTATGATCTCAATCTTAGTGACCCCTTCTACAGATTATCGGTCCAAAAGTGACCCTACCGAATCGACTATGGACCAATTTTGTATAAATTGGTGGATTACCTATCGGGAATTAAACACAGGTCGTTAGATTCAAAGTCGAAAGTGCTAACCATTACACCATAGAACCACTTGTTAAACTTTACTTTGGCAGCGATTTTGATAAGCGTCAACAACGCTGGATTTTGCAAAGCTAGAGGTCGTAATATGCTTACAGACTTTCACAAGGTGTTTTCAACTTCTTTTATAGGTAATTGAACTTTTGAGTCCATGCAAATGATTGGTTGGATTAATATGAGTTTAAGAAGACAGAGGAGAGAAGAGAGACTTTGTTAGAAACTCACCCATAGGTAATCTCCCAAGATGTTTTCAACTTCTTTTATAGGTAGAATTTTAAAATCAAACCACAACAAAATTTACTTCTATCTAACAAAATTATTTTTTGTTTGAAACAAGATTATAGATAAATTTAAAATCCAAGAAAACGGATCTGAGTTTGATATTATTTGATTTTGGGTATGGACACAACTAGGTATGGACACAGCTAGCTGATTTCTTTTGATTATATTAATGAATGTATGTAGATGTTTAAAGTGTTGATCTTAATGGTTTTAGAAAATATCAACACATCATCAATATAAACTATCGAAATTTTTTGAAAGGATGGAAAATATCATTCATAATCTTCTGAAATTCTGATGGAGCGTTTTTTAGCCTAAATGACATGACGTTCCCCTCATATTTTCTAATTGGACATTAAATGCTATTTTATATTTGTCCTTTTAAGAAATTAGAATTTTCCGAAATCCCAATTTCATGTCGAATTTTATAAAACCATTTGACTCTAAATTCTTTTTATCAAATCATTTTTGTTTTGGATTGGATATCTTATTTATTCTAAAACCTTATTCAAAGGTTTGTAGTTAATTACTGGTATTAGAATTTCTAGTTTTTTTTCACCATGTTGTTAACCTAAAATGTCAGAAATGACCACCTGCTCTTTGGAGACCTTATGAGTTTCCTCTACAAAATATCACCTAAAATGTCACAGTATTTAGTGTTTGATACTTTTTGACTTAACCCTAGGGTTCTATTTAAGGTGAACTTGTGATTATTTTTGTCAAATTATATATTTGAATACCTAATACATTAAGATATAATATCTTATTTAAATAATATTAAAATGTGGTAGAATATCATAATATATGTTTAATTAATATGAATATCATTCAAATTTCAAATATATATTTTTATTTAATGTTTATGATACACATCAATTATTTTAATATTTAACATATCAAATACGTTAATATGTTTTGATATAATACTTCAAGACTATAGGAACTTTCTCAGAGGACCTGAGAGGTACATCGGCCCACAATGCATCTCATGGACGATGCAAAACTATGGTGGCGCTTGAAGGTGAATTGTATAAAAAACTGGTCATGCACCAAAAAATTATGGGAAGACCATTGATGGAATTGAAGCAATCGACGCTCCCCTGTATGGGTTTCCAATCAAAGACCTAATGTTTGATGTTGACTCTTTTGAAGAAAGAGTCACGTGATCGAACAACAAGAAACGTGGCGGTATCTCTGAGAACTCTATCACACACATAAAAAAAACTTGTCGAAGACATTACACAGAAAATCTGGCTTTCATCGAGGAGACCCGAGTTTGATTCTCGACAATGAAATTTTATTTTCTTATTTCTTTTATTTTATAGTTTCATCTTTTGTCACCAATTATATTTAAACTTTACCTAGGTTTGAGAAGCACAATAATGGGTGAGTTCAATAGTATCTTAAATTCAAAGGACTTTTATGAACTTGATTTGAGAGGCACTATAATGGTCAAGTTCAATAGTACCTTAGATTAAAAAGACTTTTATGAACTTTGAACCTTTAATAGTGTTATGTCATAGATATTTGGTTCAATTTCAACAAGTGAGGTTGAGGTCATTCAAATGGTTAATGTGATAATTCGGTCATTTTCAAGGTCTCTTTTGTTGAACGCCATCATGGCTGAGATCACTGAAATGAGCACCAGAGTGAGTTTGACAAGGAGGGTCGTAGAGAACCACACCCCAAGCCAAGCTCATGTTGGGCTTAACAAACTGAAAATCCAAAAACACAAACCCTTAAATGGGAACCAGGATGCAAAGGAATTAAAAAAACTTTATTTTTGACGTTGAACACTACTTGAAGGTTACAGGAACTTGCTCATAGGACCTAAGAGTTACGTTGGCCACAATGCATCTCAAGGACGGTAGCGCTCGAAGGTGGATGATATAAAAAATGGGTCATGCACCATAAACTCATGGGAAGACCGTTGATGGAATCGATGCAATCGACGCTCCCCTTGATGGGTTGCCAATTAAAGACCTGACGTTTGATGTTGACTCTTTTGAAGAAAAAGCCACACGATCGAACACCTCAAAATGTCGTGGTAGCTCTAAGAACTCTATTATACGACCTGAGAGTTGAGGGCTACAGGAACTTTCTCATACGACCTGAGAGTTACATTAGCCACAATGCATCTCATGGACGATGCAAAACTATGGTAGTGCTCGAAGGTGAATGGTATAAAAAATGGGTCATGCACCATAAACTCATGGGAAGATCGTTGATGGAATCGATGCAATCGACGCTCCCCTGGATGGGTTGCCAATCAAAGACCTAACATTTGATATTGACTCTTTTGAAGAAAGAGCCACACAATCGAACAGCTCGAAACGTCGCGGTAGCCCTGAGAACTCTAACACACATAGGGAAGGACGTGTCGAAGAGTTAGACATTAAGCAAAAGATCATGCAAAAACTCTTTAGCGATCTGACAAAATACTTCAGGACATCTACACCAAAAATCCATTGTCGTCCAGTGGTCAGGATATCTGGCTTTCACCCAGGAGACCCGGATTCGATTCTCGGCAATGGAATGTTATTTTCTTATTTTCTCGGCAATGGAATGTTATTTTCTTATTTCTTTTTATTTAACAGTTTCTATCTTAGACTAAAAAGACTTATTTCATTTTATTTTACAGTTTCTATCTTAGACTAAAAAGACTTTTTATGAACTTCGTACCTTTGTCAGAGTTATGTTATAGATATTTTGTTCAATTTCAAATGGTTAATGCGATAATCCAGTCGTTTTCGAGGTCTCTCTTGTTGAACGACATCATGGTTGAGATGAGCAGGTTATTCAAATGGTTAATGCGATAATCCAGTCGTTTTCGAAGTCTCTCTTGTTGAACGACGTCATGGTTGAGATGAGAAGGTGATTCAAATGGTTAATGCGATAATCCTGTCGTTTTCGAGGTCTCTCTTGTTGAACGACGTCATGGTTGAGATGAGCGCTCGAGTGAGTTTGACAAGTTGGGCTGTAGAGAACCACACCTCAAGCCAAGTTCATGTGGGCTTAACAAACTTAAAATCCAAGAACACAACCCCTTAAATGTAAACCGGGATGCTAAGGAATTAAAAAGCTTTATTTTTTACGTAGAACAATACTTGAAGGTTACTGTTACTTGCTCATAGGACCTAAGAGTTACGTTGGTCGCAATGCATCTCATGGACGATGCAAAACTATGGTGGCGCTCGAAGGTGAATGCTATAAAAAATGGGTCATGCACCATAAACTCATGGGAAGACTATTGATCCAATCGATGCAATCGACAATCCTTTGGATGGGTTGCCAATCAAAGACCTGATGTTTGATGTTTGATGTTTACCATTTTGAAGAAAGAGCCACACGATCGAACAGCTCGAAACGTCGCGGTAATTCTGAGAACTCTATCACACACATGAAAGGACGTGTCGAAGAGTTAGACATTACCCAAAACATCATAGTAAAACTCTTGAGCGATTAGACAAAAGACTTTAGGACAACTACACCAAAAATTCATTGTTGTCCAACGGTTTGGATATTTGGCTTTCACCTAGGAGATTCTGGTTTGATTCTCTGAAATTGAATATTATTTTCTTATTTCTTTTTATTTTATAGTTTCATCTTTTGTCACTAATTATATTTAAACTTTACCTCTTCTTGAGAGGCACTTTAATGGTCAAATTCAATAGTATCTTAGATTAAGACTTTTATGAACATCGTATCTATGTTAGTGTTATGTTCTAGATATTTGTTTCAATTTCAACAAGTGGGGTTGAGGTGATTCAAATGGTTAATGCGATAATCCGGCTATTTTCGAGGTCTCTCTTGTTGAACGCCATCATGGTTGAGATGAGCACCCGAGTGAGTTTGACAAGGAAACTCGAATTTAAACTTTACCTACGTTTGAGAGGCACTATAATGGTCAAGTTCAATGGTATTTTAGATTAAAAAGACTTTGTTAGTGTTACTTTGTACCTTTGTTAGTGTTATGTTATAGACATTTGGTCAAGTTCAACAAGTGGGGTTGAGGTGATTCAAATGGTTAATGTCACTTTATTTGATTCAAATTGTTAATGTGATAATCCAGTTGAATAGTTACAGGTGCGGTGAACGTGGAGATTAAACACGTGACCTTCTGAGCTATCCCTGCTAACATTAAAAATAAAAATTCATAAGTAAAGCTATTTCCAATAATTCATTATATTTTAAAAAGAAATAATAATCAACTAAACTATAAGGTGCAATGAGTGCAACTTAGTCAACCTATGCCAGTTGGATAAAAAACGGTATTTCCACTAATTCATTATATTTTAAACATAAATAATCACTAATTTTGGAAAGTTTGGAAAGAACAGTCAAATTATGCAATGTGAACCAAGTGCGGTGAACGTGGATCGAACACGTGACCTTCAGATCTTCAGTCTGACGCTCTCCCAACTGAGCTATCCCCGCAATCATTAGATATGAAAATTCATCAGTAAAGATATTTTCGCTGATTCATTGAGATTTCAAAAAAAATAATGACTAATTTTTTTATCGAATAGTTAGGTTATGCAAATAGAAACAAGTGCGGTGAACGTAGAGATTGAACACGTGACCTTCAAATCTTAAATATGACGCTCTCTAAACTGAGCTATCCGTGCTAACATTAAAAATGAAAGTTTTTAAGTAAAGATATTTTTGCTAATTAATTTAAATTTTAGAAATAAATGATCACTAATTTTAGATTGAATAGTCAAATTGTGCAACGTGAACCATGTGTGGTGAACGTGGATCGAACACGAGACCTTCAAATCTTCAATCTAACGCTCTCTCAACTGAACTATCCACACTACTGTTAGAAATGAAAATTCATCAGTAAAGGTATTTTCGCTACTTCATTGAAATTTTAAATAGAAATAATCACTAATTTTTAATAAGATATTCAAGTTATCCAACTTGTATAAGGTGCGGTGAACTAGAACACGTTAGGTATTTCTGATAATTCATTGAGATTTCAGAAAGGAACAATGACTAATTTTAGATTGAATAGTCGGGTATGCAACTAGAATAAGTTGCGGTGAACGTGGAGATCAAACACGACCTTCAAATCTTCAGTCTGACGCTCTCCCAACAGAGCTATCCCCGCTAATATTAAAAATGAAAATTCATAAGTAAAGGTATTTCCGCTAATTCATTATGTTTAAAAAAGAAATAATCACTAATTTTAGATTGAATAAGCAAGTTATGTTTTTAGATTGTATAGTCAGGTAATAAACTTGTATTAGGTGCGTTGAACGTGGATAAAACACGTGTGACCTTCAAATCTTCAGTCTAACAATCTCCCAACTAAGCTACTTTTGCTAACATTAAAAATGAATATTCATCAGTAAAGGTATTGGGTACACTTCTGGAAATTCAACAAAAGGCAATAGTATTAGACCGAGATGCCAGATTTCAATCTCGCTTCTGGAAAATTCAACAAAAGGCATTGGGTACACAGTTATAGTATGACATTCCACCCATAAATAGATGGTCAAACATAAATACTCAAGTAAATATTGGAAGACATGTTGAGGGTATATGTGATGGATTTTGCAGGAAGCTAGGATAAGTACCTACCCCTTATGAAATTCGCTTATAATAATACTTGCCAAGCCACCATAAAAATGGCCACATACGAGGTTCTTTATGGACGAAGATTTCGATCCCCTATCTTTTCGGAAGAAGGGGGGCAAACGACAACTATTGGGCCAGAGCTGGTGCAAATTACCAATGCCGCAGTCCAGAAGATTAAAGCTAGGATACAGACCGCACAAAGCCGAGAGAAAAGCTATGCAGACCTAAGGCGCAAGGACATGAAATTGTAGGTAGGGGATCATATATTCCTAAAGGTAGCACCCCATGAGAGGGGTGCTCAGGTAGGGTGAAAAGGGGAAGCTAAGCCCTAGGTTTATCCCTCCCTTTGAGATATTAGAAAGGATTGGATCTGTGGCCCATAGAATCGGGCAATGCTCAAACTTGTCTGCAGTACATAATATCTTTCATGTATCCATACTACGGAAGTATACCCTAGATCGTTCGCACGTACTGGCTCATGAAACTCTCTTCTTGAGAGATGACCTAACATATAAAGAAGACCCGATTCAAATAATAGACAAGAAAGTCAAATGATTGAGAAACAAGGAAATCTCTCTCGTTAAGGTCCTATGGAAGAATCATAGAGTAGAAGAATCCACTTGGGAAACAAAAGGCAAATAAGAACCTTGTACCCTGACCTATTTTAGAATAAGCACTTTCGATGGAAAGTTTTCAAAGGAGAGGAGAATTTGCAACACTCAAGGTCTCCAATAAGAGACAGTGTATAATCCCTACTAGGTTGTATCTAGAAGCAAAGAACAAGTAAAATTGAAAAAATATTAAGAAAATGGTACATTTTCTAATTTTTATAAACTTCCCGAATCATTAAATTTTTTATAGAATAAGAATAACAAGGTGCTTAAAAAAGGAAGGCTCTGATCGGAGAAGACTTTTCTGGCAGAAGATTCAAAAAAATAAAGAATGAAATTATAGAAATTCTAGACGTTTCAATGGTAGTGGAAAATTCGTCTATAAATTATGAATTAGGGTAGACTATTAGGGGCAAGAAGCAAGCTTAATTGAGTACCCAATCGAGAGATACAAGTTTTTTGTTTTGGGGTATCGTGTTCATGGGTTTACCTCGAATTCGAGAACTATAGTCCACTATTCATTTCCAAACTTGTTCCTGCACCTTCTAAATAAGTTTACCCATAAGTTTGGTGAAGGAAAGAGGTCCTCAAAGTGCTAGTATGTTTTCACACGAATTAGTCCACGTTAGGTTACCCTCTAATGTTTTCCTAAGCAAAAACCTCAACTCCTAAAGCCTAACCGATGACATTATGTATAAACCTAGGTTCATCAATAATCCATGTACCAAGTACCGAGAACTATGTGAATAACATGCTAAATAAGTTGCTAGGATCCATACCCATAAGTAACCATTATCTGCATTACGATGTGTACTAAAAGGCCCCTATTCCTCTTTAGGTAGGATGTCCGGCAATATGTATCATGAGCTGGATGTTATGATAGGCCTACCTTTCCCATCAGCTAAACGAGATGTCCTGCACAACGATTTACCAGTAGGATTACATGATTATGACGATACCACTCATGTGTTCATGGGGAGAAAATTGAAGGTTATTTTAGGGGAAGGTTTTCAGGATCAGTATATGATACATAACACGATGACCTCTAAGTTCTAAGATCCTGAAAACATAACAAGAAGTAATATCCTAGCTTAAGGTCGCGATTAAAAACCTTCTAGTAGGCTACTTACTAAGTTTTACTCACTCCATGTTTATCATTTTTTTTCAAGTAACTAAGAGTTGGTCGTGGATGAGTGGACTTTGGAGTGTGGGCTATGGACTAACTTCTATTTTTAATCTAGTATTTTTTGTTCTTCTTTTGAGTCTGCTTCTTATTTTGTGTTTGTAACGAATATGTATATGTAACACCCCAAAAATGAAGGAAATTAGCTCCCATAAGAATAAGTCACTCATGAAAGACCCAAAGGATAGAAAGAAAAAAAACTTAAAGGATTAAGTAAGAACAAAGGACTTAGTCAAGTCACTCGTGTACCCTAACAAGTGATTTCAAGGAGTTAAAGGCCTTTTGAAAAGGATTGGAGAGGAAAAAGTAAATGAAAAGGGCAAAAAAGTCATTTTATCAATTATCAAGAATCTTTCCGGATTTGTAATTCCTTATCTAGAAGGAATCTCAAGATTCAAATTAAGCAAAAAATGATCAAAAAGCAATGAGGAATCTGTAGAAAAATTATGGATTTTTCGAGAAAAATAATAATAAAATATTCGGAAAGTGGCAAATTACCAAAATACCCCTAGAAGAATGGATAACTACAGAAATGCCACTCTAATTAGAATCAGAGAATCTACCGTGACCATCCGAGCAAAATCCTTCGAACTCAAATTTCAACCGTCGGATCTCCTCCAAAATTTGATATGATCTAGAACGAACACGCACGGATCATCACATCCAACGACTAGTATTCAAAGCCAAGATCGGTAAGGATATGATTGGAGTTGATATCTCTGAAAAAATTATCCAGAAAGTTCGATCTCTAAATAACGAAGATTCTGGAGCTCTCAATGTCGGTTTAAGCTCCTCCTATAAAATAAGAAGTAGGAGCAACAATACGGAATAAGAACCGAGAAAGGTCGATCCCCCAATCAAAGGCAATAAGCGTTTAGATTCTGGGTCTCCTACTCTCAGATTTCTTCCAAATTCGAGAGCAATCCTCCACCATTTCTCTTCAAACTTCTAAATAACGAAGAATCTGGAGCTCTCACTGTCGGTTTAAGCTCCTCCTATAAAGTTTGAGTAGGAGCAACAATACGGAATAAGAATCGAGAAAGGTCGATCCCCCAATCGAAGACAATAAACGTTTAGATTATGGGTCTCCTACTCTCAGATTTCTTCAAAATTCGAGAGCAATCCTCCACCATTTCTCTTTAAACTTATTCCTACCGTTTCTCAACAAGATTACCCACAAGTTCTATGAAGGAATAGAGTGCTGAAAGTGCCTAGAAACCATTCCCCCAATTCAATCAGCCATTGAAGAACTTCAAGAAAAACTTGAAAATCCAATCCGAGGATACATGATGATTCGTCGAGCAAGAATGATTCCAATCAGTTTTTGCACCTACAAGGAATGTTTCCATAGAATACCACGAAGAAAAATAACCTCGAGAGCGTGTCGAATTGAAGGAAATAGGTTTCAAAATTAAATTGGGGATAAGAGTCGAATTCCTATCTACGATCTCTTTTCCTTCAAATTAAGGATTCCTCTAACTTCAGAGGAAAAAGTTGAGTAAACTTGAGGAAGGAATCGAGAGATGACATCGTAGAACAAGCTACCCAAGAGATCGAAAATTTGGCGTTTTGAGTGAGTTGCATACCGAGAACGATTTTTGGAAATTAAGGTCTTACACTCAAAGACGTTCCTCCAAACCAATTCCTTTAGCCTGAAGAAAGGATATGGAAGAGGTTCAATGAAGAAATAGGGCCTTGAAACCCCTAGAATCGGCTACCCAATAAGAAATCCTTTCTTTTATCTCCAGCGATAAATCAGATTTTGGATGAACTTTGGAACCGAATATCTTAGGCTACTATCCACGAGAAGGTATCAAATCAAATCCCTAGCCCTTCCTTGTAATACCCATCTTTAAGTTTCACGATGAAATCGAGGAGAGAAATGCTGTAAATGTGGCTGGACAGGCCGAGTTTTAAATGGCGGCGACGCGAAAAATGCACATCTTCTTCCTGTTCAAAGGAAGAAAACGATGATATGGCCAGTTCAACTGAACTGTCCAAGTCAACTCAAAATTTGACCTTTTCTCGGGTTTTCTCAATTTTAACCCCATTCCAAACCGATTCTCATAGAAAATCTTATGGTTTCAGAAACTAGAAACAATAAGGACTATGTGGAAGGAAATTTGAAGTAAGCCAGATACTAGAAGCTCAAGAATGGACGTCCCAAACGTCGACGACGAGGCAAGTAGCCACCTTGGACTTTTTGTTAAGAAATAAGTAGAAATTGCTTGGATTTTCATATGAACCCTAAACCAAGTATGAATTAAGGATATATGAAAGAAAAACCCAAAGAACCGTGAGTTAAGACCCTGAACCGATCAAATAGCTCGAGATTTAAGTAACGTTAAAATAACCCACTATATGAGCTCCGCTGCATATCAAATTTTAATACTGAGCATATTATATTATGTTGAGGTTAGATATGAAATTTGGTGGTCATTGGATAAGGATAAGTAGGTAAAACAAGAAAGGGTGCAAAATGACCATAATGCCCCTAAGGTAATTTACCTTCGGTTCATGACCTAGATGACCTTCAAATGCTATGAAATTCATCAGTAGATCTTATTTTATGAAATGTTATATGAATTCTTATCCCAAGAGGTTATATAAGGTAACGAAGTTTGGGAGTAATTGGAAAACTTTAGTTAGCGAAACCAAGATATGGGAGAAAATGCTTATCACGATCCATATGACCTTTGCCATGAAGCACGATGTTTATAAGTTCCGTAGTCAATGTTGCCAATGTTTGCTGCACACAAAAAATGATAGGGATGTTAAATTTTTAAGTCGGTTTTGGAAAGTATGGTGGATAAATTGGGTACCAAATTTTTGTTTTCAACTTCATGTCATCCTCAGACTCATGAGCAAACTGAGGTAGTTAATAAAATATGAGCAGCATTGCTTATGGCTATTATTTATAAGAATATTAAGTCATAAATTGGGTAACAAATTATTGTTTTCAACTACATGTCATCTTCAGATTAATGAGCAAACTGAGGTGGTTAATAGGACACTTGGAGCATTGCTTAGGGCTATTATTTGTAAGAATATTAAGTCTTGGGACGAATGTTTGCCACTCATTGTTCTCTTTTTGAAGTTGCTTAAGGATTTAATCCACTTACGCGTCTTGATTTGCTTTCTATTCATTCTAATATTTTTGTGAGTAAAGCAGCCACAAGTAAGGCAAATGGGATCAAAACATTGCATAAAGAGGGGAAGGAGACAATTGAGAAACAAAATTTCAATGTTGCTACAAGAATTAACAAAGGACGGAATGAAATCATTTTTCGAACTAGTAACTGGGTTTGGATACATTTTCGCAAGGAGTGATTCCAATCTCAAAGGAAGACAAAGTTACATCCAAGAGGGGATGACCGTTATCAAGTCCTTGAAAGAATTAATAACAATGCATATAAAATGACTTAAGGGGATCGAGATTAAATCTCAGCCACTAACTTCTTTTGTGGGAGACTATAAATACCCACAAATTATTATGTAAACATCAGATTTATGAGGAATGAAATTGATCTCTCAAGTTGAGAAGTTCCCCTCCGAAATTCGAGTATCGCGTGTGAGCCATGCAGTCACGCTTTGACATTGTGTGGTTGAGTGAAATTCTCAACCTTCTACTTATTTTTGGGATTTCTTTTCTCCGTATTCATTGTAATTTATCGTGATACAAACAAGTTTATTCTTGTAGGGAATGTATTAAGCACATGGATTTATTAATTACGGTGAACTTTTGTATAAAACGAAGTAAATACAAATGGAGTAACATGAGACACAAGTAAACATAGTAATAAAAAGAAACTACATAAACTTAAAGGAAGTTAATCCCATGTGAAGTTAACATGACAATAATCGTAGGTTCTAAAGCACAAAAATATGTGGATAAATTTCATATATTGAGGTTGGATAAATTTCATATATTGAGGTGCGGAAAACATATACACATGGGCAACTAAAAATGATAGATGGAATGAACAAACAAAAATAATGAGTTTAAAATTACCAAACAAAATATCAATTTTCAAATGGAATGGAGAATAAGACCCTTCGAAAAAAGAAAAGGACAAAAGAAAAATATTAAATACATCTTCAACTAATGTATTTGGTTGAGAGATATTATGGCCAATATAAGAAAAATATAGCATTAACTAATTTTCATGGACACATTTGGATCCTTAGCATACTAAAATGACTGTTATTATTGGTATCAAACGAATAACAATTCATATCAGCTAAATCTTCCAATTGATAATTAGGCCAGAGAGAACTTGAATTTATTTTTATATCTATCAACATGTTTGCTACTTTTATCTAAAACTTGATCACGAATTTTTCTTATTTGCATTGTAAAATTATGTATTTCTATGGATATCATTTCTATTTCTAGAATTAAAACAAAAACATGTGGATAAATTTCAAATATTGAGGCGCATAAAAGATATGGACCAGCAACTAAAAATGATAGATCCACTACAAGGCATTTGGTCTAATGGTATGATTCTCGCTTCGGGTGCGAGAGGTCTCAAGTTTGATTCTCAAAATGCTCCCAACAATTATATAAAATTGAGGCATGCAATATAATAAGATTTGAAATAGGTTTTTTTTAAACCTTGAACCAAGAAGTAATTGAGATGGATATTTGGAAAGAAAAAAAAAAAAGGAAGCTATATTTAATTATAATTTACAAGTGTCTTTATAACATGTTAATAGAAGAGAGCAAACAACAAGAATAAACACACAAAGGAAACTTGTGTATGTATGATTCTCTTCAAATCTTGGAGACTATGAGGATTCCTCTCCTTTCTTGACATAATGACTTACTTTTTCGGGACTTGGACCATAAACAGTCATCTACTCTTACTCCTACTCCCTTCTCTAAGAATCAACATAGCATAATCATTCCATGAAGGCCGAGGTAGTCTTATAAAAGAAGATGAGGCTACCACTTTCAAATCATTCCATGAGGACTTGAGAAAGTTTTGTAAAAGAAGATGAGGGTACCACTTTCTATTGCAGAATTTCTATGTGAATAGAGAATGAACCATATTCTTGGGAGACAAGATAGAGCCTCGAGCCTAACTTCAAAGGCATTACACAAATTGTTCTATGATATTTTTTCTAGGAACTCTTTGTTATGTTGTCCGTTGAAGGTTTCAGGAAAGGGAAACAGATTCTCTATTGCACTGATCTCCCAATAGAAGTTTTACCTAGGTCATCTATCGTCACAACCCTTTTAAGGAAGATGCGCCCAAATAACCAGTGAACAATAACATTTAAAGAAGTTTTAGAGAGCGAGAAGAGGATTGTGATAGAAGTTGCCCTAGGTAAAACTTCTTTAAATGTCTTAGCCAATCATGACCTCATAATGAGGAGTCTCTTGGACAACAATAACATATGGACAACAAATGTCTTAGCCAATTGTGACGGTGATGATTGCTCAAGGCGTGTCGCCCAAATAATCGGTAAACAATAACATTGCACAAATAACCGCCTTGGACAACAAATCGTTTACAAGAATGGCTGAGACATGCAACATGCAACCACAGGCAACACGCCTTGGGCAATCATGACTATGACATCTGCCCCCACACAATTTATTGGATGAGGCTGACTTTAGGTCTCTCGATGCGCTTCCAGCTGATCTCATAATGAGGAGTCTCTTCCAACCTACTAGGTGCTGTTGAAATCACTTCTCGGTTTGTTGAGTCTTCATGTCTTCTCTGTTCGTGTCTTTCCTACTTTCTTCGCTTGAAACTTTTTTCTTATTTGTATGACGTCATACCACCTGCTTCTGCTTGATGCCTTTTGGGTCGAAATAATAACGTTTCAAGTTACTAACGTGGACAAAAAGGTTAGTCCGCATCCATAAGAGAAATTGGATTCTATATGATGTCTTCATAATCTTATGGATAACTTTAACTAGTCCATAGTATTTTCACACCAGTTTTTGGTTCTTGTTGCTTTGAACTCGAAGTTTATCTGAACTCTTTATTTTTCTTGAAATTATTGTGGTTGACGCTTCCAACTGACCCTTCTCTTCATCCGTCTAGATGATATTTCTGTGTGAACAGGTGTTGCTTCAGTGGTTTGTTTCTGTCTCCCTTCTTCAGTATCTAACCTTGTTTTTGTCTCTTCTGGTGGGGATAAATCCATTATCTGACCTTGTTTTGCGTCGTGGTGTTCATGTAGTGGCAACAAGGTTTCTATTGAGGTTGGCTCACTCGAGCTCCCCTTTTTAATTACAACAGTAGCAGCAAGCGTAGATTCATCATGGCTATGATTCTTTCTCAACTGTAGTATCGACATCATTTTCAACCCTCTTGGTTGATGGATGTTTTTCTGATGATCATTGGGTTAGACACCATTACTACTAGACATTTTGCTAGGGGCATGTAAATGACTTTGTGTTTCAGCAGGACATTCATTCCTGACACGACGTCGAAGTCATCCATTTCAACTATCACTAAACAATTTGCCTAGTCCAAGGCTCCAGCTTGATTAGAGTTCTCATTGTGACTCCTAAGACAGGTAAAGCTTCCAATTTGATGGCGTTCATCTTTCCTGTATCTTGATGCCAAAGGATGTTAAAATATTTTGCATCTGTCTCCATCATGAGTTGTGGGTGGCTCTAGAGTTGACAATCGTGTTCCTTACTACTTTGTGCTTTACCCAAACCTCGACATACATAATATATATATATTCATTTAACTATAACACATATGGTCCATGAAAGAATTGTAACTCTTATGCTCATTAATATTATAATGGCTACTGCCTAAATTATAACCTAAAGTTGATAATTGATGTCCAATTAGCCAACCCTAAATTTGTAATCATTTGGAGTGATTGAAATTACAATGGAAGTAGTTTAAACTCCTAGTACCTTAAAGAAAGTTGGTCTCTTCTAATAAAACACGAAGTTCTCTTTAATATCATTAATACAATTATGCTAGACATGAAACTACAACTGCGTTCAATTTAACTCTATTTTATTGTCATCTTGAATGACGTGTGTATATATTCTTGATTTACCTTGATATTTTATATTAGTTAAGTTTTTTGCAAAATCACAATTAAACAACAACAAAGATGAACTTTGGTCTGTTTATTATTTTAAAGAAAATTTCTTTCTCTATCTTATTCCTAATAACTCTGCAACTAAATTCATATTATGTTAAGAAACAAATTTTTTACTCGCAAGAAGTAAAATATGCAACTTTAACTAAAATTTCATCTAAACAAATTTTATTGCCATACAACATAGATGACAATTATAGCCTTCAAACAAAAACTAGAGTAGTTGTGGTGAATGGGATAGAAACTCTAGTGTTCATCCATAATATACAACCACTACCTAAATTATGACCTAAAAATTTGAAAACATAAGTTGTAGTTGAAAATTACATAAAACAATCCCCTAAATCAAAGAACTCGTGTCTAATTAGTAAACCCTAAAGATAGTAGCTAACATAGAGTAATTGAAGCTCCACATGAAGTAATTTAATTTTCCAGTTACTTAACTAAAGTTTATCTCGTCTTTAATGAAGCATGAGTTGCACTTAAGTTCATGAAATATTTATAGACTCCAACTCTTAGTACTATTAATGCAATTATATTTCATATGAGTTTGTCATAAATCAAACTATGGTACATTCAATACAACTTCATTTTCTTGTCATACGAAGCAAAATAGAAGAATTAAATCAAACAAACTGACGAACTGAGCCGAATAAATCCAACCCAACCCAAACTGATTAGTTTGATTCATTTGTTGGGTTGTAGTTTATTCGATAACACTTGCCTATTAGAACAATTCAACATTACATGCCTTACTTACAAGTAAAATACTAGACCATCAACTTTTTGTTTTATAGTCCAACAACCGCTCAAGAAAATAGATTTCAAACTTGAGAGAAAAAAATATATTGAGTAGGAGTTAAAAATGTTGCATTTTTTTTAGAAAGGGCATTTGGTCTAGTGGTATGATTCTCGCTTAGGGTGCAAGAGGTCTTGAGTTCAATTCTCAGAATGCCCCTATGTTCATTTCTCAAAAGATGAGCCTTAGAGAAAGATAATGCTCTTATTAATATCATTTACTTGTGTACTCCACGATATATGTCTATAGTCCATAATAAGGGCATTTGGTCTAGTGGTATGATTCTTGCTTTGGGTGCAAGAGGTCTCGAGTTCGATTCTCGGAATGCCCCTTTAAAAGATAAAAATGACAATTTGGAAAGGAAAAAAAAAAAAATAAAATGAAAGGCATGTGGTCTAAGTGGTATGATTATTCTTTTGGGTGTGAGAGGTCTCAAGTTCGATTCTCAAAATGCCCCCAACAATATTATATCAAAATGAATTATGCAAGATAATATGATTTAAAATGTGATTTTTAAACATTGAACCAAGAAGATCGTCTCGAGCCGGACTTCGTAAAGAGCATTACACAAATTGTTCTATTATTGTATTCTTTCTAGGAACTTTTCAGTCAAATAGGTTATCTGTTGTCACAATTCGGTCATCTGTTGTCACAATTCGGTCATCTGTTGTCACAATCCTTTCTTTCTAGGAACTTTTCAGTCAAATAGGTCATCTGTTGTCACAATCCTTTGTTCTATTGTCTGTTGTCACAATCCTTTTAAGGAAGATGCGCCGAAATAACCGATGAAGAAGTTTTAGAGAGCCATAGGTTCGAATCCTGTCACCTTGATGTGTTATTCTCAGGGGCCGAAGTGCAAAGCCCCGTAGTCTATCCGTGGTCAGGAAAGTAGGCATGTTGTCCACTGTCATCACATAGGTCATCTGTCGTCACAATTCTTTTAAGAAAGATGCACCCAAATAACCGATGAAGAAGTTTCAGAGAGCCATAGGTTCGAATCCTGTCACCATGATGTGGTATTCTCAGGGGCCGAAGTGCAAATCCCCGTAGTCTTTTCGCGTATACGCAATCTCGAAAACCAATTAGCTCAGGGACTATCTCCTCAACCCTGGCGAGTATGAGTTCTTGGTAAGAGAGAATGTCGAATGAGAGAGACATTCGATTACGGCAACATTCGCAACTACCAAAGTGCACTAAACCTAGTAGAGATCTTCGACCTAACGATAATGGTACTTCAAGCCCATTTAATCAATCCGCTTTGTACCTTATTGTTGACCGAATCGGATGCACGCCAGGCCTAAATTCTCTCTCAGTCACCCGAAGACGAAAGGAAGATCAAATCCGAAGTTTACGAATCGAAGAAAAAGTGGATCTGAGTTCTACACGCTTTCATTTTCAAAAGCTTCGCTTGCCTGCGGTACTTTATTCAGGATGTGCAACAATACGGTCATCTCTCAGCCATGTATAGAGAATTCCTTGATCATTTCCTTGGCGGATAACACAAATGAAATCGCTTCCCTGACCGCCCATCTTATGAGTCCATTCTTGTCTTGTTGGTTTGTTGTACTATTCTATACCTCTCTCGATTGATAGAAAGACGTTCGGGAGCTGGGAGGGCCTATCGTGAGGGAACTTTCCTTTTCACGGTAGACAAAGGTAAAGCGGGAGCTGCATATGTCCACTGTGATCAAGGCAGAGCGACTCCATCTTTAAAAGATGTTGGTTTTATCAAAACTGTTAGATCCGCTTTCGTTAAAGAAAAAATAGGAGCTCTTGGTTTGGCCGATGTCGATTATGGCAATGCAGACTCGACTCATGATGAGGATTCTGCTTTTCATACTGCTGCTATGAGCCGAAAGAGCTGGTAAGCTATCTCGCTAAATGAAAGGAAAAAGCACGTACGCGTTGACCTTGTTACAAGGGGCGGGGGCCAGCCAAAGAAGGTTAGTCGGACTAGGTTAGGACCCTGATCCGGTTCAGCTATGGTCTTCCATGCGAGAATGTATGCGTATCGGTATCCTCTTTAGGACCGGTTGCTTCCTCTTTTTGTTTATACGTTTGGAGAAACCTGCTAAGCCCGCCTTTCTTATCAGGTGTGATTCAATCTTTCAGCTCAAACTTTCCTATCGTCCCACGGAAAAGGTAGGAGTACGATTACCTTTTTCTTTTCTTTCTCGAGCCAAGGGATCATTCAGTTTCTACCAAAAAGATCACTATCTATTAGTTGCCGTAATCGAATGTATTTCTCATTTCACGTTAGCTCCTCCAAGAGTTTCCTGGTCCGTAGTAGATGAAACCTTGGACTTCTATCGGACTTATAGCATTGCCTAGTGAGCTCGCCGTTGAGGGTTGGCCTTACAGGAGATTGAGCAGCCTTTCTTTCCCTACCTGGTATGCTTTCCCGCTTATTGTGCAACTAGCCAACTAGCCAAAGAGAGAGGGAGAGGGATCATGTCAATCAATTTGTATGTGCAGTTTGTCCGTCCTGTACTTGCCTGCTTAGCTTTCTTAGCCAACATCTCCGGTTTCTCCCGAACCAAGAGGTCCTGCTTATCCATACCCAAAAGTCACACTTTCAGCCGAAAGACTGATTTTTTTCATAAAGTCGGTTCATAGATCAAGAAAGAATGAAGCTGCTTATAGGGACAGTCATGCGATACGTCTTTTCATACTCGCCTTTTCTTTAACCCTACTATCAACCTAGTCATTCTCGCTTGTTGCTTTAAGGGGTCTCCCCACTGTAGATTACTTGGATTGGTTCTCGCGTACTTGTGCCAAAAAGGATGGGCGAGTTTGGTTTGAATGTTCATCGATTGGGTGGATCCATATGCTCCGGGGGGGGAGGGGTGAGACGAGGTGTAGCGCAGTCTAGTCAGCGCATCTTTTTTTGGGTATGTTGTCTGCTAAAGGTTTTAGGAAAGGGGGTACAAACTTTCTACATAGGTCATCTGTGGTCACAATCCTTTTAATTTGTGGTCACAATCCTTTTAAGAAGATGCTCCCAAATAATCGGTGAAAATTAGCCTTTAAAGAAGTTTCACAAAGCAAGAAGAGGCAGAACAGAGAATAGGAGTGAGTCGTGCAAGGAAGAAAGAACTAGTAGGTTTAATTTGGGTTCGTTTGAACTAAAAAATGAACCAAAATTTTTCAAACGAACCCAAATTTAAGACTCACTAGCCCAAAGTCCATATGTGGTAAAAAAAAAACCTTCCGTGGCCCAACCCTTATTCGCAGTCCGCATCCAACAATTTCTTTTTCAACCTACACGTATGCTCCAGGCCAAACTCACGTAACTAGTCAGAAGATGCGGCCCACAACTGAACGGAAGACAAGTGTCACAATCGCACTCTTGCAATAGTGAGACAATGATTATGTGACATTTGTTCTAATCCAATGAACAAGTCAACCATGCAAAATTTAGACTGAACGAACAATAGCAGTGTATGCTCGAATCACGTTTAGAAGAAATATTTTAGAAAACGTGAGCGAGGAAATACATTCAAAACAATTTCAAATAAAGTAATGTTATAAGCTAAAAGTAAAGAAACAACAACTGGTCACGTTCTCCTATAGTACATTTTAGGACATTTTAGTCCTGATGGGTGTAGATATGATTTTGAGGACTAATCATACACCCCGTATTGGCACAACAATAATAGTAAAGGCCTATCTAAGATGAAAGCAAGTAAAACGTGTTTGGAATGAGCATGCCACCATGAACCACAAATCGTTTACAGGAATAGCTGAGACATCTAACATGCAGCCACAAGAAACATGCCTTGGCAAATCATGACCTCGACATCTGCCCTTACACAATTTGTCAATATCTCTATCAACCGGCTCTTCATAAACTCAACGTTGTAGGATGAGGCCGACTTTAGGTCTCGCGACGCGCTTCTAGCTGATCTCAGTATTGAGGAGTCTTTTCCAACCTACTAGGAGCTATTGAAAATCACTTCACGGTTTGTTAACTCTTCAAGTCTTCTCTGTTGGTGTCTTTCCTAGTTTCTTCGCTTGAAACAATTTCTTCTTTGCATGACGTCATACGACCTGCTTTTACTTGATGTTTTCTTGGTCGGAATAATAACATTTCAAGTTACTTACGTGGACAACAGGGTTAGTCTGTATCCATAGGAGCAATTGGATCCTATATGATGTCTTCCTTATCTTGTGGATAACTTCGACTAGTCCATAGAATTTTCGCACCAGTCTTTGGTTCTTGTTGCTTTGAACTCAAAGTTGATCTAACCTTAACTTATCATAACTCTCTATTTGCTTTGAAATTATCGGGGAAAGTACAGGGATCAATACCTTGCATCTCCAATTGAATCGATTACTAAATATATTATTTCTTTTCAATTTTTTCTTATTTAGGACATAATGAGCCGGGATAGTTTTTCATTTTCAGATGACGAGATGTTTAGGACTTTGTGACATAAGAATTGTGGGGATATAGCTTAGATGGTAGAGCACTCGCTTTGCATGTGAGAGTTATGGGGATTGATACCCTGCATCTCTAGATTTTCTTCATTTTCACTATTATTGATGATGGGAAATTTAGGGTTTTATGATGCAAGAATTGTGGGGATGTAGCTTATGATGGGAAATTTAGGGTTTTATGATGCAAGAATTGTGGGGATGTAGCTTAGATGGTAGAGTTGATTCAGCATGCGAGAGGCAAAGGGATATCCCCATCTCCAAAAGAAACTATTTGTTATTAATATTTTACTTCTATTCAACTTTTCCTTATTTATGACATAATTAACGGAGATATTTTTTCATTTTCACTAGAATTGATGACGGGACATTTAGGGTTTTCTGATATAAGTATTGTGGGAATGTAGCTTAGATGGTAGATTGCTTGCTTAGCATGCGAGAGGTATGGGGATGGGATCGATACCCCATATCTCCAAAAGAAACTATTTGTTATTACTATTTTATTTCTATTCAATTTTTCCTTATTTATGACATAATGAATAGCGTTATTTTTTTTTTCCTTATTATTGATGACGAGATGTTTAGGATTTTGTGACATATGAATTTTGAGGATATAGCTTAGATGGTAGAGTGTTTGCATCAAATGTGAGAAGTACTGGTATCGATACCATGCATCAACAAAGGAAACGATTACTAAATAAATTAGTTCTTTTAAATTTTTCCTTACTTACGACATAATGAGCGGGGATAGTTTTTCATTTTCAATATCATTGATGACGGGAAGTTTAGAGTTTTTTTATGTAAAATCATGGGAATGTAGCATGCGAGAGATATGGGGATCGATACCTCGCATCTCCAAAAGAAACTATTTGTTATTACTATTTTATTTCTATTCAATATTTCTTTATTTATGACATAATGAGTAGCGATATTTTTTCATTTTCACTATTATTCATGATGAGAAGTTTAGGGTTTTGTGACGTAAAAATTGTGGAGATGTAGCTTAGATCGTAGAGCGCTCGCTTTGCATGCGAGTTGTACGGGGAGTGATAACCCGCATCTCCAAAAGAAAGTATTTAATTTGTTAAAATATTTTTTCATTTTCACAATTATCGATGCCTCGCATCACCAAACCAAACTATTTGTTAATATTTTGATATTTTTTTATTTTCACTATTATTGATGATGTGACATTTAAGGTTTTATGATGTAAAAATCAAGGGGATGTAGCTCAGATGTTAGAGCGCTCGCTTTGCATGCGAGAGGTACGGGGATCGATACCCTGCATCTCCAAAAGAGAGAAATTATTTTTTTAAGTATGAGTTAATTTAACATGTTATGTATAAGGTGGGTACGAGAGAAAAAGAAAAGATACTTATATCATTATGGCTATGCCATTTTTATAGATAAAAGAGAGTAATGTCCGAGAAGCACATATAGAGAGAGGACTCTTTGTAAGTAAAGAAAGCAATCTAGTAGTTATACTGCTACTTATGGAGAGGGAATTTGAAGAATTCCACAAAAGATAAGAGCTTATAGGATGGCGGTAGCGTCCGATGCATATGACGGAACTTCTTCACAATTGCAATATCTGACCAATGAATGTTATTGGACTGAAAAGACCATTCACCACACGCTTGTAAATTAAATTATATCTACCACCTTTGAAATTTTCCACGGCAAACCTTTCAACAGCTTGCACTTCTTCATCATTGACATCCATGTTTTAATTTTTATGGTTCGTTATTTGATTATTTTCTCTTGAGTGAATTTTAAGTGAAACACATTCTCTACCCAAGTAATTGCAAGATGCAAGCTTCACACTAAGAGGAATCAAAGTCCCAAGTATCAACGTCAATTTTTATTCTCCATCTCAACATAAATTAAACTTATTTTCGTGAAGATATATAGATACTAAAAGCAAAATATCTCAGAGTCACAAAAAAAAAAAAAAAAAAAAAAAGATATAGATACTAGACATAAATATGATACCAAATAGATATGGTAACATGTCATTCTTAAAAAACTAGGACACCGATATGACAATGATACATTAATTAAAAAGAATACGAAATTAATATTAACTTAATCAACAAAAATTTGTATTTTTTTTTTAAATTATAATCCAAATTAATAAAAAAATACCATTGAACTTTGCAATTTCTCTATAAAAAATATAATCATAATTATTTAAAAAAAATACCATTGAATTTTCAAAAAAAAAAAAAAAAAAAAAAACTTCAAAACTACTCTTTAACTTTCATAAGTGTTTAAAAAAAGATAGATGGGAGAAAATTGAAGGTTATTTTAGGGGAAGGTTTTCAAAATCAGTATAAGATCCTGAAAACATAACAAGAAGTAATATCCTAGCTTAAGGTCGTGATTAAGAACCTACTAGTAGGCTACTTACTAAGTTTTACTCACTCCATGTTTATCATTTTTTTTTCAAGTAACGAAGAGTTGGTCGTGGATGAGAGTGGACTTTGGAGTGTGGGCCATGGACTAAGCTATGTTTTTAATCTAGTTTTTTTTGTTCTTCTTTTGAGTCTGCTTCTTATTTTGTGTTTGTAACGAGTATGTATATGTAACACCCCAAAAATGAAGGAAATTATCTCCCATAAGAATAAGCCACTGACCCAAAGGATTTTAAGGAAAAAAATTAAAGGATTAAGCAAGAACAAAGGACTTAGTCAAGTCACTCGTGTACCCTAACAAGTGATTTCAAGGAGTTAAAGGCCTTTTGAAAAGGATTGGAAAGGAAAAAGTAAATCAAAAGGGCAAAAAAGTCATTTTCTCAATTATCAAGAATCTTTCCGGATTTGTAATTCCTTATCTAGAAGGAATCTCAAGATCCAAAAAAAAGGGAAAAATGATAAAAAAGTGATGAGAAATTTGTAGAAAAATTAAGGATTTTTCGAGAAAAATAATAATAAAATATTCGGAAAGTGGAAAATTACCAAAATACTCCTGGAAGAATGGATAATTACAGAAATGCCACTCTAATTAGAATAAGAGCATCTACCGTGACCATCCGAGCAAAATCTTTTGAACTCAAATCTCAATCGTCGGATCTCCTAAAAAATTTGAATGATCTAGAACGATCACGCACGGATCATCACATCCAACGACTAGTGTTCAAAGCCAAGGTCGGTAAGGCTATGATCGGAGTTGATATCTCCAAAAAATTATCTAGAAAGTTCGATCTCTAAATAACGAAATTCTGAAGCTCTCAATGTCAGTTTAAGCTCCTCCTATAAAGTCTTAAGTAGGAGCAACAATACGAAATAAGAATCGAGAAAGGTCGATCCCCCAATCGAAGACAATAAACGTTTAGATTATGGGTCTCCTACTCTCAGATTTCTTCCAAATTCGAGAGCAATCCTCCACCATTTCTCTTCTAACTTATTCCTACCGTTTCTCAACAAGATTACCCACAAGTTCTATGAAGGAATAGAGTGCTGAAAGTGCCTAGAAACCATTCCCGCAATTCGATCAGCCATTGAAGAACTTCAAGAAAAACTTGAAAATCCAATCCGAGGATACATGATGATTCGTCGAGCAAGAATGATTCCAATCAGTTTCTGCACCTCCAAGGAATGCTTCCATAGAAGACCACGAAGAAAAATAACCTCGAGAGCGTGCCAAATTGAAGGAAATAGGTTTCGAAATTAAATTGGGGATAAGAGTCAAAATTCCTATCTACGATCTCTTTTCCTTCCATTAAGGATTCCTCTAGCTTCAGAGGAAGAAGTTGAGTAAACTTGATGAAGGAATCGAGAGCTGAAACGTCGTAGAATAAGCTACCCACGTGATCGAAAATCTGGCGTTTCGAGTGAGTTGCATACCGAGAACGATTTCTGGAAATTAAGGTCCTACACTCAAAGACGTTCCTCCATACCAATTCCTTTAGCCTGAAGATAGGATATGGAAGAGGTTTAATGAAGAAATAGGGCCTTGAAACCCCTAGAATCGGCTACCCAATAAGAAATCCTTTGTTTTATCTCAAGCGATAAATCAGATTTTGGATGAACTTTGGTAGCGAATATCTTAGGCTACGATCCATGAGAAGTTATCAAATAAATCCCTCGCCCTTTCTTGTAACATCCATCTTTAAGTTTCACGAAGAAATCGAGGAGAGAAACGCTGTAATGTGGCTGTACAGGCTGAGTTTCAGATGGCGGCGACGCGAGCGCATCTTCTTCCTATTCAAAGGAAGAAAACAATGATACGGCCAGTTCAACTGAACTGTCCAAGTCAACTCAAAATTTGACCTTTTCTCGGGTTTTCTCAGTAGATCTTATTTTATGAAATGTTGTATGAATCCTTATCCCGAGAGGTTATATAATGTAATGAAGTTTGGGAGTTATTAGAAAACTGTAGTTAGCAAAACCAAGATATGGGAGAAAATGCTCATCACGATCCATATAACTTTACCTCCTAGGATAACTAAAGTGGTATCCCTGAAATAATAGATTCCCCAGATGTACCCTTGGTCTCTAATAGATACTACGTGCACAATATCATGCTGGGCTATTCCTAAGAACTTATAAGTTCCAAGCTTGACCCAAGACGTTATGCATAAACCTAGGATCACCAAGAATCCAAGAAAACACCTAGGTTAATGCAAACATCATGCTTAACAAGTTGCTAGGATCCATGCCTGAAGTAACCATTATCTCACTTCACGAAGTGTACCGCGAGGCCCCTATTTCTCTTTAGGTGGGATGCTATGGTATATGTACCATGAGCAGGATTCCATGATGAACTTATTATCTCCCTCACCTAAATGAGATTCCCTGCACCACGATTTGCTAGCAGGATGCCACGATTATGACAACGCCACCTATGCACTCATGGGGAGAAAATTAAGAGTTACTTCGGAAGAGTTTTCATGGTTAAAATACGATGCATGACACGACAACCTCTAAGGTTTAGTTCCTAAAAATCAAACAAGAAGTCATATCCTAGCTCAAGGCTTAGACATGCTCCAAATTACCAACTATTTTCTGTAAGGTCTATTTTATATGACATGAGAATAAATTCAATTCAAGTTGGTTGGAGCAAGTTCGGAACCTAAAACTCATGCTAGTTATTATGGGTTCAAATGATTACGGAGGTCATGTTCATGAAGCCTTGGAAGGCATTGGAAGGCATGAAGCGGAGCAAGTTCGAAATAACTCAAGAAAGTTACACCTTATGCCTCAAGAAAATTTGTGTTTTCGCATCGAATGCTAGGTAACACCCTTTTGTTTTAAAATGTCTTGTGTTGTCCTTCCTTATTCTGTGTTTTCGCATCAAGGTCATTTCATAGAGGTCCTACTAGGAGTTGAATCTAGGTCGTTGGATTCAAAGTCCAAAGTGCTAACCACTACACCATAGAATCCCCTATAAAAATTTATTTTGGAATGGTTTTCCTATTTTATGCAGATTCCACAAGAAGAGAGATCCTATCACGAGTCAAACTCAAGTTATTGGATTCAAAGTTCTAGAGCTGTTTTATCTAACTCGTTGTGATCTTGAGCACCTTTAGAGTGGTTGCAGAAGTATCCCTCCAATGTTGATTGAAGCTCTTGGAGAACATGTAATTTTATATATTTCTTATAGTTAATTTATATATTGTTGTATATTACAAACAAATTGAAATAATACTTTACATCCCAGTCTTTCTTTCTTTGGTGCAAAACTTAACATGAAAACTATATTATTTCAATATTCACTCGAGAAACAAGGGGTGAAAACTATATTATTTCAAACCCTCCATTATTGCTTCTACTTTGCGTGAAAATGCTTCCACTAAATCATGTTGCTAACTAGGTTGTTTGATTTGGTTCAATTCTTGGGTCCACTAGATTGAATCGACCTAGCTCAATTAAACTCTTGATAATATAAAAATCATAAGTTTCTTAAATTACCTTAACTTAAAAGTTTAACCCCTAATTTTTTTTAGAATGTTTAGCTTTGTTTCTAGTTGATCTCTAAATGCTTAGAAGTATCTAATAAGACTTCTATTCAAGGAACTTCTCTCTATAAAAGATGTAAGACTTCAGGTTTATTATTAAGGAATTTCAAATGCCTGATTTGATATATCATAGAGGACAAAAATATTTATTTGTTTCAAATATCTTATGTTGACCATTCTTTTTTGTCAAGTATTTTGAATATTATCATTGTGAATTACTAATGGCATTAGATTGAATCTCATTAATAACAATATCCCAAAACTCAGGTAAAGATGACATCAAAATTAATACTTTAATTTCATCTTCAAAATTTATTTCCACTTGACTCGTTGACATGTAATCATAATAGTCACCCGTGCACAAATATTTACAACCTTAAAAGGTAGAAATTATAAGGAGTACAAGAGAAGAGTGCTTAAAATAGTTTCAAAATATAGAAAAAAAAAATAGTAGGAATTGGTCAAAGTCAACATCCATGGATCACTTATGGATCACTTATGGCACAGCACAACACAGATGAGGGTAACATTTTTTTATTTCTCTACTATATTAGGCCCTTTGGTTTATTGGCCTTACAAGATGGAGACATGAAGTTTTCTATGTTTTAAATAAATTTGGTTTGATTGTTTTCGGGTTAGCATTGGTACCATCAAAACTTATTTATTTCTTTGAAATGTTCGAGTTTACAATTTACATGTTTTCATTTTTCTACTTTGTCTGCCTGCATTTAGAAATGAAGCAAAATTAGTCTGAGGGTTTTAGGCAGATTGTTATAATTCTAATTTTTAACTAAAAAAAAATTAGTCTCGTTGTCACCCTTAAAACTACCCTATAGGTATAATCGACCTATTATCTATTGGCTTTTTTTCCTTAATCTTTTGATGATAACAAACCTACCTTCAATTATTAACAATTCTCAGTATTTTTGTCTACAGTGTAAGGTTGGGAACAATGATTTCAACGTCTTTTTTGGTTCACTCAAATTAGAGATAAAACGAAGAAGTTCCAGTCAAAACAAATACCCGACGTGATGATGTGGTGGCAAAATTGACACTATGGACCAATCAAATTCAAAACAAGATACCTGACGTGATGACATTTATAAATTTGGTGGAGTAACAAGGTGGAGTTTTCAATTACATTTATAAAAGTTTTCCATTACTTTTAAATTATAAATCAATTACATTTATAAAAGTTTTCGGTTACCTTTTAAATGGCAAGAAATTATAAAGATTTCGTTTAGGAAAACTAGTTGTTACTTTTAAATGAAAAAAAAAAAATTATAATGATTTTATTTATGAAAACGAGTTATTACTTTTAAATGGAAAGAAATTATAATGATTTCATTTAGTTTTGATAAAGATAATTATTTGAATTACAAAATCATTTCAACTTCATTTAGATTTATAAAACTTTTAATTATTTTTAAAATGTTACTCACAGTTTTCATTAACGTGTATTACATTTAAATATGTTATATATATATATATAAATGAAACATGTGGTCTATAATTTTTTATGATAAATTTAAAAATAAATAAATATTATTTTTCGTGTTGCACGTTTCGGTTCACGTTTTAGTGGTCCGTATCAATTCCTATTTTTACAACTTGATCGCTATTTAAACTCATCACCTCTTAGTATTTTTCACAGCACAACACACAGAACATGTGTTTCCTCGATCTAAATTTTTTTTAAAAAGCCTCCATTGTTGCTCCCTACAAAACTTCCAATTCTATTTTTTTTATCTTATTCCTGAGAGAGATGTCTATTATTTAAGAGTGTTGTGGTGTGTTTCTATAAGATTTCAGACAATTGTACTGGTTTGATCCTAAGCCGTTGAAAGAATTGAGTTTGCTCTTGAACTCGTAAAAAGAGCGGTATACCGGTTTGATCCTGAGCCGTGGAAAGGATTGAGTTTGCTCTTGAACTCGTAAAAAGAGCGGTGTACCGGTTTGATCCTGAGCCGTGGAAAGGATTGAGTTTGCTCTTGAACTAGTAAAAAGAGCGGTGTACCGATTTGATCGTGAGCCGTGGAAAGGATTGAGTTTGCTCTTGCACTAGTAAAAAGAATGGTGTAGCGGTTGGGCTCTGATCTGAGGAAAGAGTCATAAAGTTTTATTCAAATTCCCACTATAAAACTATGGTGTTATATTTTCTAACCCTTTTCCTAATTAAGTTCTAAATTATTGTTAAGTTTTATTGCATGGTATCAAGTTTGATTGTTATTAAAAAAAAAAATAATAATTAGATTGTTGAAACCCTATTCACCCCCTCTAGGGTTGTCATATCGATCCAACATTATCCTTCCACCAATAGGAGCAAAGGCAACGTTACTATGTGAAAGTTTCATGTCATTTATTCAACAATAAGGGTGTTAGCATGCATTTGGAAATGAACCCATATTTAAAAAATTTAGATAAAATAGAAAAGAATTGTTATCTCAAAGACAATGATACTATGTGAAACTAGCCTCAAGATGCTTCCTTAACTCTTAGAGGCGGTAAACCAACGGTTCCTTCACCCAAGACCCATGGCCCAACTCCCAACATGGAAGGGATAATCTAGAGAATCATTCCAAGAACCCTAACGGATGGGTTACAAACTCACATTATCAAGCTCGACAACAAACAATGTCGCCGGCAAACTTAGGAAGACTACATGAAATTACGAATATATCAATGTAGGATTTTTAATTTACCGATTTTTAAAATGTTAAATTATGTGAAATTACTGGCAAAGAAGAATATTTTAGAGAGCTATTCCTTTTTATTTAAGATTAGAGAAAATGAATAAAAATAGGAGACATTTTATAGATTTAGGAGGAGTAAGTGAAAACAAAAAGGGAGTCATGACCCATTTTCGGTGGGTTCTCGAGGCACGGATTGCAAGTTAAAACAGGTTGAAAACAAAGTAAAATGTTTTCTCGAAATAAAAAAAGAATTAAAATATAATTAACATATATATTTACATTATATTCGAAATAGAGTTTATAGGTTCATAGTACAAAATAAGGGAAATGTTGAAAAAAATAATTTTAAAACATAAAAAATAGTTGGTGTTGTTTAATTGTAAGTTTTTAACCATGTTCATAGTGGGTGCTTGGATACCACACTCTTTTCTTAATGTACATGGAATCGGTAATTATTCTAACAAAGTGTCTGTCCAAAATAAAAGGGCCCAACCAGATTTTAACTAGTGACCTCTTGATCTGCAGTCAAATGCTCTACCACTGAGCTATGGACCCATTTTGCATGATTTTAACTTTAGTGACTCCTTCAACAGAGTGTCAATCCAAAAGTGTAAAAAGTGTCTGTCCAAAATAAAAGGGCCCAACCATGTTCAAACGGGTGACCGGTCAAATTCTCTACCACTGAGCCATGGATCCATTTTGTAGGATTTTAACCTTAGTGACCCCGTAGACATAGTGTCGGTCCAAAAAATGTAACAAATTTCTATCCTAGATAGAAGGGCCCAACTAGGTTCGAATTGGTGACCTCTTGATCTGCAATTAAATGCTCTAACATTGAGCTATGGTCCCATTTTGTATGATCTCAATCTTAGTGACCCCTTCTACAGATTATCAGTCCAAAAGTGACCCTACCGAATCGACTATGGACCAATTTTGTATAAATTGGTGGATTACCTATCGAGAATTAAACACAAGTCGTTAGATTCAAAGTCGAAAATGCTAACCACTACACCATAGAACCACTCGTTAAACTTTATTTTGGCAGCGATTTTGATAAGCGTCAACAACGCTGGATTTTGCAAAGCTAGAGGTCGTAATATGCTTACAGACTTTCACAAGGTGTTTTCAACTTCTTTTATAGGTAATTGAACTTTTGAGTCCATGTTGGATTAGTATGAGTTTAAGAAGACAGAGGAGAGAAGAGAGACTTTGTTAGAAACTCACCCATAGGTAATCTCCCAAGATGTTTTCAACTTCTTTTATAGGTAGAATTTTAAAATCAAACCACAACAAAATTTACTTCTATCTAGCAAAATTATTTTTTGTTTGAAACAAGATTATAGATAAATTTAAAATCCAAGAAAACGGATCTGAGTTTGATATTATTTGATTTTGGGTATGGACACAACTAGGTATGGACACAGCTAGCTGATTTCTTTTGATTATATTAATGAATGTGTGTAGATGTTTAAAGTGTTGATCTTAATGGTTTTAGAAAATATCAACACATCATCAATATAAACTATCGAAATTTTTTGAAAGGATGGAAAATATCATTCATAATCTTCTGAAATTCTGATGGAGCGTTTTTTAGCCTAAATGACATGACGTTCCCCTCATATTTTCTAATTGGACATTAAATGCTATTTTATATTTGTCCTTTTAAGAAATTAGAATTTTCCGAAATCCCAATTTCATGTCGAATTTTATAAAAACATTTGACTCTAAATTCTTTTTATCAAATCATTTTTGTTTTGGATTGGATATCTTATTTATTCTAAAACCTTATTCAAAGGTGTGTAGTTAATTACTGGTATTAGAATTTCTAGTTTTTTTTTCACCATGTTGTTAACCTAAAATGTCAGAAATGACCACCTGCTCTTTGGAGACCTTATGAGTTTCCTCTACAAAATATCACCTAAAATGTCACAGTATTTAGTGTTTGATACTTTTTGACTTAACCCTAGGGTTCTATTTACGGTGAACTTGTGATTATTTTTGTCAAATTATATATTTGAATACCTAATACATTAAGATATAATATCTTATTTAAATAATATTAAAATGTGGTAGAATATCATAATATATGTTTAATTAATATGAATATCATTCAAATTTCAAATATATATTTTTATTTAATGTTTATGATACACATCAATTATTTTAATATTTAACATATCAAATACGTTAATATGTTTTGATATAATACTTCAAGACTATAGGAACTTTCTCAGAGGACCTGAGAGTTACATCGGCCCACAATGCATCTCATGGACGATGCAAAACTATGGTGGCGCTTGAAGGTGAATTGTATAAAAAACTGGTCATGCACCAAAAAATTATGGGAAGACCATTGATGGAATTGAAGCAATCGACGCTCCCCTGTATGGGTTTCCAATCAAAGACCTAATGTTTGATGTTGACTCTTTTGAAGAAAGAGTCACGTGATCGAACAACAAGAAACGTGGCGGTATCTCTGAGAACTCTATCACACACATAAAAAAAACGTGTCGAAGACATTACACAGAAAATCTGGCTTTCATCGAGGAGACCCGAGTTTGATTCTCGACAATGAAATTTTATTTTCTTATTTCTTTTATTTTATAGTTTCATCTTTTGTCACCAATTATATTTAAACTTTACCTAGGTTTGAGAAGCACAATAATGGGTGAGTTCAATAGTATCTTAAATTCAAAAGACTTTTATGAACTTGATTTGAGAGGCACTATAATGGTCAAGTTCAATAGTACCTTAGATTAAAAAGACTTTTATGAACTTTGAACCTTTAATAGTGTTATGTCATAGATATTTGGTTCAATTTCAACAAGTGAGGTTGAGGTCATTCAAATGGTTAATGTGATAATTCGGTCATTTTCAAGGTCTCTTTTGTTGAACGCCATCATGGCTGAGATGACTGAAATGAGCACCAGAGTGAGTTTGACAAGGAGGGTCGTAGAGAACCACACCCCAAGCCAAGCTCATGTTGGGCTTAACAAACTGAAAATCCAAAAACACAAACCCTTAAATGGGAACCAGGATGCTAAGGAATTAAAAAAACTTTATTTTTTGACGTTGAACACTACTTGAAGGTTACAGGAACTTGCTCATAGGACCTAAGAGTTACGTTGGCCACAATGCATCTCAAGGACGGTAGCGCTCGAAGGTGGATGATATAAAAAATGGGTCATGCACCATAAACTCATGGGAAGACCGTTGATGGAATCGATGCAATCGACGCTCCCCTTGATGGGTTGCCAATTAAAGACCTGACGTTTGATGTTGACTCTTTTGAAGAAAAAGCCACACGATCGAACACCTCGAAATGCCGGCGACCGAAGCCCTGGTGAACGGCGGCCGTAACTATAACGGTCCTAAGGTAGCGAAATTCCTTGTCGGGTAAGTTCCGACCCGCACGAAAGGCGTAACGATCTGGGCACTGTCTCGGAGAGAGGCTCGGTGAAATAGACATGTCTGTGAAGATGCGGACTACCTGCACCTGGACAGAAAGACCCTATGAAGCTTCACTGTTCCCTGGGATTGGCTTTGGGCCTTTCCTGCGCAGCTTAGGTGGAGGGCGAAGAAGGCCCCCGGTAGCTCTAAGAACTCTATTATACGACCTGAGAGTTGAGGGCTACAGAAACTTTCTCATACGACCTGAGAGTTACATTAGCCACAATGCATCTCATGGACGATGCAAAACTATGGTAGTGCTCGAAGGTGAATGGTATAAAAAATGGGTCATGCACCATAAACTCATGGGAAGATCGTTGATGGAATCGATGCAATCGACGCTCCCCTGGATGGGTTGCCAATCAAAGACCTAACATTTGATATTGACTCTTTTGAAGAAAGAGCCACACAATCGAACAGCTCGAAACGTCGCGGTAGCCCTGAGAACTCTAACACACATAGGGAAGGATGTGTCGAAGAGTTAGACATTAAGCAAAAGATCATGCAAAAACTCTTCAGCGATCTGACAAAATACTTCAGGACATTTACACAAAAAATCCATTGTCGTCCAGCGGTCAGGATATCTGGCTTTCACCCAGGAGACCTGGGTTCAATTCTCGGCAATGGAATGTTATTTTCTTATTTCATTTTATTTTACAGTTTCTATCTTAGACTAAAAAGACTTTTTATGAACTTCGTACCTTTGTCAGAGTTATGTTATAGATATTTTGTTCAATTTCAAATGGTTAATGCGATAATCCAGTCGTTTTCGAGGTCTCTCTTGTTGAACGACATCATGGTTGAAATGAGCAGGTGATTCAAATGGTTAATGCGATAATCCAGTCGTTTTCGAAGTCTCTCTTGTTGAACGACGTCATGGTTGAGATGAGAAGGTGATTCAAATGGTTAATGCGATAATCCAGTCGTTTTCGAGGTCTCTCTTGTTGAACGACGTCATGGTTGAGATGAGCACTCGAGTGAGTTTGACAAGTTGGGCTGTAGAGAACCACACCTCAAGCCAAGTTCATGTGGGCTTAACAAACTTAAAATCCAAGAACACAACCCCTTAAATGTAAACCGGGTGCTAAGGAATTAAAAAGCTTTATTTTTTACGTAGAACAATACTTGAAGGTTACTGTTACTTGCTCATAGGACCTAAGAGTTACGTTGGTCGCAATGCATCTCATGGACGATGCAAAACTATGGTGGCGCTCGAAGGTGAATGCTATAAAAAATGGGTCATGCACCATAAACTCATGGGAAGACTATTGATCCAATCGATGCAATCGACAATCCTTTGGATGGGTTGCCAATCAAAGACCTGATGTTTGATGTTTGATGTTTACCGTTTTGAAGAAAGAGCCACACGATCGAACAGCTCGAAACGTCGCGGTAATTCTGAGAACTCTATCACACACATGAAAGAACGTGTCGAAGAGTTAGACATTATCCAAAACCTCATAGTAAAACTCTTGAGCGATTAGACAAAAGACTTTAGGACAACTACACCAAAAATTCATTGTTGTCCAACGGTTTGGATATTTGGCTTTCACCTAGGAGATTCTCGTTTGATTCTCTGAAATTGAATATTATTTTCTTATTTCTTTTTATTTTATAGTTTCATCTTTTGTCACCAATTATATTTAAACTTTACCTCATTTTGAGAGGCACTTTAATGGTCAAGTTCAATAGTATCTTAAATTAAGACTTTTATGAACATCGTATCTATGTTAGTGTTATGTTCTAGATATTTGTTTCAATTTCAACAAGTGGGGTTGAGGTGATTCAAATGGTTAATGCGATAATCCGGCTATTTTCGAGGTCTCTCTTGTTGAACACCATCATGGTTGAGATGAGCACCCGAGTGAGTTTGACAAGGAGACTCGAATTTAAACTTTACCTACGTTTGAGAGGCACTATAATGGTCAAGTTCAATGGTATTTTAGATTAAAAAGACTTTGTTAGTGTTACTTTGTACCTTTGTTAGTGTTATGTTATAGACATTTGGTCAAGTTCAACAAGTGGAGTTGAGGTGATTCAAATGGTTAATGTCACTTTATTTGATTCAAATTGTTAATGTGATAATCCAGTTGAATAGTTACAGGTGCGGTGAACGTGGAGATTAAACACGTGACCTTCTGAGCTATCCCTACTAACATTAAAAATAAAAATTCATAAGTAAAGCTATTTCCAATAATTCATTATATTTTAAAAAGAAATAATAATCAACTAAACTATAAGGTGCAATGAATGCAGATCGAACCAAGACCTTCCAATATTCAATCTAATGCTCTCCCAACTAAGCCATCCCAGATAACATAAAAAATTAATAATCACAAGTTTTAGATTGAATAGGCAAGTTATGCAACTTAGTCAACCTATGCCAGTTGGATAAAAAACGGTATTTCCACTAATTCATTATATTTTAAACATAAATAATCACTAATTTTGGAAAGAATAGTCAAATTATGCAATGTGAACCAAGTGCGGTGAACGTGGATCGACTGACCTTCGGATCTTCAGTCTGACACTCTCCCAACTGAGCTATCCCCGCAATCATTAGATATGAAAATTCATCAATAAAGATATTTTCAACCAAGTGCGGTGAACGTGGATCGACTGACCTTCGGATCTTCAGTTTGACGCTCTCCCAACTGAGCTATCTCCGCAATCATTAGATATGAAAATTCATCAATAAAGATATTTTCGCTGATTCATTGAGATTTCAAAAGAAATAATGACTAATTTTTTTATTGAATAGTTAGGTTATGCAAATAAAAACAGGTGCGGTGAATGTGGAGATCTAACACGTGACCTTCAAATCTTAAATATGACGCTCTCTAAACTGAGCTATCCGTGCTAACATTAAAAATGAAAGTTTTTAAGTAAAGATATTTTCGCTAATTAATTTAAATTTTAGAAAGAAATGATCACTAATTTTAGATTGAATAGTCAAATTGTGCAACGTGAACCATGTGTGGTGAACGTGGATCGAACACGAGACCTTCAAATCTTCAATCTAACGCTCTCTCAACTGAACTATCCACACTACTGTTAGAAATGAAAATTCATCAGTAAAGGTATTTTCGCTACTTCATTGAAATTTTAAATAGAAATAATCACTAATTTTTAATAAGATATTCAAGTTATCCAACTTGTATAAGGTGCGGTGAACTAGAACACGTTAGGTATTTCCGATAATTCATTGAGATTTCAGAAAGGAACAATGACTAATTTTAGATTGAATAGTCGGGTTATGCAACTAGAATAAGTTGCGGTGAACGTGGAGATCAAACACGACCTTCAAATCTTCAGTCTGACGCTCTCCCAACAGAGCTATCCCTGCTAATATTAAAAATGAAAATTCATAAGTAAAGGTATTTCCGCTAATTCATTATGTTTAAAAAAGAAATAATCACTAATTTTAGATTGAATAAGCAAGTTATGTTTTTAGATTGTATAGTCAGGTAATAAACTTGTATTAGGTGCGTTGATGGTGGATGAAACACGTGTGACCTTCAAATCTTCAGTCTAACAATCTCCCATCTAAGCTACTCTTGCTAACATTAAAAATGAATATTCATCAGTAAAGGTATTGGGTACACTTCTGGAAATTCAACAAAAGGCAATAGTATTAAACCGAGATGCCAGATTTAAATCTCGCTTCTGGAAAATTCAACAAAAGGCATTGGGTACGCAGTTATAGTATGACATTCCACCCATAAATAGATGGTCAAACAGAAATGCTCAAGTAAATATTGGAAGACATGTTGAGGGTATATGTGATGGATTTTGCAGGAAGCTAGGATAAGTACCTACCCCTTATGAAATTCGCTTATAATAATACTTGCCAAGCCACCATAAAAATGGCCACATACGAGGTTCTTTATGGACGAAGATTTCGATCCCCTATCTTTTCGGAAGAAGGGGGGCAAACGACAACTATTGGGCCAGAGCTGGTGCAAATTACCAACGCCGCAGTCCAGAAGATTAAAGCTAGGATACAGACCGCACAAAGCCGAGAGAAAAGCTATGCAGACCTAAGGCGCAAGGACATGGAATTGTAGGTAGGGTGAAAAGGGGAAGCTAAGCCCTAGGTTTATCCGTCCCTTTGAGATATTAGAAAGGATTGGATCTGTGGCCCATAGAATCGGGCAATGCCCAAACTTGTCTGCAGTACATAATATCTTTCATGTATCCATACTACGGAAGTATACCCTAGATCGTTCGCACATACTGGCTCATGAAACTCTCTTCTTGAGAGATGACCTAACATATAAAGAAGACCCGATTCAAATAATAGACAAGAAAGTCAAATGATTGAGAAACAAGGAAATCTCTCTCGTTATGGTCCTATGGAAGAATCATAGAGTAGAAGAATCCACTTGGGAAACAAAAGGCAAATAAGAACCTTGTACCTTGACCTATTTTAGAATAAGCACTTTCGATGACCGAAAGTTTTCAAAGGAGAGGAGAATTTGCAACACTCAAGGTCTCCAATAAGAGACAGTGTATAATCCCTACTAGGTTGTATCTAGAAGCAAAGAACAAGTAAAATTGAAAAAACATTAAGAAAATGGTACTTTTTCTAATTTTTATAAACTTCCCGAATCATTAAATTTTTTATAGAATAAGAATTACAAGGTGCTTAAAAAAAGAAGGCTCTGATTGGAGAAGACTTTTCTGGCAGAAGATTCAGAAAAATAAAGAATGAAATTATAGAAATTCTAGACGTTTCAATGGTAGTGGAAAATCCGTCTATAAATTATGAATTAGGGTAGACTATTAGGGGCAAGAACAAGCTTAATCGAGTACCCAATCGAGAGATCCAAGTTTTTTGTTTTGGGTTATCGTGTTCATGGGTTTACCTCGAATTCGAGAACTATAGTCCACTATTCATTTCCAAACTTGTTCCTGCACCTTCTAAATAAGTTTACCCATAAGTTTGGTGAAGGAAAGAGGTCCTCAAAGTGCTAGTAGGTTTTCTCACGAATTAGTCCACGTTAGGTTACCCTCTAATGTTTTCCTAAGCTAAAACCTCAACTCCTAAAGCCTAACCGATGACATTATGTATAAACCTAGGTTCATCAATAATCCATGTACCAAGTACCGAGAACTATGTGAATAACATGCTAAATAAGTTGCTAGGATCCATACCCATAAGTAACCATTATCTGCATTACGATGTGTACTAAAAGGCCCCTATTCCTCTTTAGGTAGGATGTCCGGCAATATGTATTATGAGCTGGATGTTATGATAGGCCTACCTTTCCCATCAGCTAAACGAGATGTCCTGCACAACGATTTACCAGTAGGATTACATGATTATGACGACACCACTCATGTGTTCATGGGGAGAAAAGTGAAGGTTATTTTAGGGGAAGGTTTTCAGGATCAGTATATGATACATAACACGATGACCTCTAAGTTCTAAGATCCTGAAAACATAACAAGAAGTAATATCCTAGCTTAAGGTAGCGATTAAAAACCTTCTAGTAGGCTACTTACTAAGTTTTACTCACTCCATGTTTATCATTTTTTTTTCAAGTAACTAAGAGTTGGTCGTGGATGAGTGGACTTTGGAGTGTGGGCTATGGACTAACTTCTATTTTTAATCTAGTATTTTTTGTTCTTCATTTCAAGTAACTAAGAGTTTGTAACGAATATGTATATGTAACACCCCAAAAATGAAGGAAATTAGCTCCCATAAGAATAAGTCACTCATGAAAGACCCAAAGGATAGATAGGAAAAAAACTTAAAGGATTAAGTAAGAACAAAGGACTTAGTCAAGTCACTCGTGTACCCTAACAAGTGATTTCAAGGAGTTAAAAGGCCTTTTGAAAAGGATTGGAGAGGAAAAAGTAAATGAAAAGGGCAAAAAAGTCATTTTATCAATTATCAAGAATCTTTCCGGATTTGTAATTCCTTATCTAGAAGGAAACTCAAGATTCAAATTAAGCGAAAAATGATCAAAAAGCGATGAGGAATTTGTAGAAAAATTATGGATTTTTCGAGAAAAATAATAATAAAATATTCGGAAAGTGGCAAATTACCAAAATACCCCTAGAAGAATGGATAACAACAGAAATGCCACTCTAATTAGAATCAGAGAATCTACCGTGACCATCCGAGCAAAATCCTTCGAAATCAAATTTCAACCGTCGGATCTCCTCCAAAATTTGATATGATCTAGAACGAACACGCACGGATCATCACATCCAACGACTAGTATTCAAAGCCAAGATCGGTAAGGATATGATTAGAGTTGATATCTCTGAAAAATTATCCAGAAAGTTCGATCTCTAAATAACGAAGATTCTGGAGCTCTCAATGTCGATTTAAGCTCCTCTTATAAAATCTGAAGTAGGAGCAACAATACGGAATAAGAATCGAGAAAGGTCGATCCCCCAATCAAAGGCAATAAGCGTTTAGATTCTGGGTCTCCTACTCTCAAATTTCTTCCAAATTCGAGAGCAATCCTCCACCATTTCTCAAAATTTGACATTTTCTCGAGTTTTCTCAATTTTAACCCCATTCCAGACCGATTCTCATAGAAAATCTTATGGTTTCAGAAACTAGACACAATAAGGAGTATGTGGAAGGAAATTTAAAAGTAATTCAGATACTGGAAGCTCAAGAATGGACGTCCCAAACGTCGACGACGAGGCAAGTAGCCACCTTGGACTTTTTGTTAAGAAATACTTGTAGAAATTGCTTAGATTTTCATATGAACCCTAAACCAAGTATGAATTAAGGATATATAAAAAAAAACCCAAAGAACTGTGAGTTAAGACCCTGAACCGATCAAATAGCTCAAGATTTAAGTAACGTTAAAATTGATGGTGTTAATATAACACATGCAGAAGCAATTTGGATCTTAGGCACTTTTAGAACATCAAGGTTTTTCACCAAACTTGGGAGGGATTTTGTATATATGAAGAGAGTGTTTGTGAGAGGTTTTTTCTCAAGGTTTTTCACCAAGAAGAAGACCTTCAATGTACCATGATCACTATATTTAAAGAGTCATGTTTGCATGTTAATTCAAATTTGAGTTCCCCAGATTTTGACACTCAAAATTCCACTCAAATGTTTGGGATTATGTGGCAAGCATGCATGTTTGAGTTAACCAAATTTTGACACTTAAAATTCCACTCAAACTTGTGGGGTTTATTTGGCAAGCATGAAAGTTTGGTTAAACCAAATTTTGACACCTCAAAATTCCACTAACATGTATTTTTCCATTAAATGAAGTCAACATTTTGACTTTCTTCATTTTAATTCAACCATTAATTTGAATAATTAATTTCAAATTAAAGTAACATTAAATGATTAATTAAACTATTTAATTAATATTTAATATTAATTCAAATGCCAATCCCAATCAATTCCGACACATAATTGATTAAGATATTTAAATCTTATTTAAATATCTCATATTATCTCTTTTTGTTTAATTCGTAAATAAAACAAAAATGCAGTTAAATATATCGTATATATGTAGCGCATATTTCCTAATTTGAATTCGAACACTTCGAACTCACTCGTCACACTGTTCTATGGTTTAGTCCGATATGAGCTAGCAGAGGGACCTAATGGACCTGTAGATCATGGGCTCCAACGATCCAAGATTAACAGGTTAAACTCATTAACCTAGTTAACCAACATTCGTTAATTACTAGGACACTCCACTATAGCCTAGTAGTTGCACTCCCTTCACTATAGATATATTTCTGTCCATTTGATATAACCATGATTAGTAAGTCGATCCTTCACAGGTTGTTCGTAACTAGACCTAGGTCAATTTACCGTTTTACCCCTAAAGTTACTTCTTGTTCCTTATGTCTCACTGATCCTCTAATGAACAATTGGTTTGTGGTCCAACCAGTAAACCGAATCCCTCTTAGGCCAATGGGAGGGTGGGGCCCCTTGTTCAAGACCTGGAGTCAGTGCTTAAGGGAACTACCTCTCTTCTATCCCTAAAAGTGGGTAGGAGTGAATTTCATCTTGCACCCCACGTCCCCAGCCATTCACCCAGTCTTACCCCTTAAATGGGAGGCCTATTGAGTCGGCGAACTAGAGTCACTCTCACCCATGCAAATCTAAGGATAATTCCGAATAAACAGGAGTTCATGGTTAGCTCAGGATTAAAATCGAGTTACCTAGGTTATCGAATGAAAAGAAAATCAGTCTCAATAGTAAACGACATTATAAAGTGAGAGTGGTTTTCTTCATGGTCCGATCTTATGCAATACTCATTGCATAGGACGCCCCCACTCACATGTCTCCACATGTACAATTTAGTGATCACATTGTTTATATCATATACAAAAGTGGGCCGCATCCATAGTGTCCCCAGAATAAGATACCCAGCCTTATCCTTATACTATAGATCATTTTGACTATATACTTGAACTTGATCCACTCTTATGTCTCTACATATAGTTCAAGTAATCATACTATAGCCAGAGTGTTCTTAATTTATTTGATTTAGATTAATGATCGTAAAATTCACTTTATTCAATAACAATCTTTACTGAATAAACAACAATAATAACTTTCTTGAAAATAGAATATCTTTTTGTTTACAAACTATGAGTTTTAGGACATAAAACCCAACAAACTCCCACTTGGACTAAAACTCTAGTGGGGTTTTATAACATTGAGTAGAGAGAAATACAATAAACTAGGGCATCACATACTCATGCCATTTCTCCCACTTGCCCTAGATTACATAACTCGTAGTCCTAGACTCACTAGGTGCCCTTCAAACACTTTAGTCGTGAGGGGCTTTGTAAATGGATTAGCAATGTTGTGCTCTGAAGCTATCTGTGTGACGATCACATCTCCTCGTTGCACAATCTCCCTTATGAGATGATATTTGCCCTTAATATGTTTTTCTCGCTTATGGCTTCTTGGTTCTTTTGAATTTGCTACTGCTCCACTGTTATCACAATAAAGAGTGACGGGAAGATGCATATTTGGAACGACTTCCAAATCAGTTAAGAACTTCCTAAGCCATACAGATTCTTTCGCTGCTTCACAAGCAGCAAGATACTTAGCCTCCATGGTGGAATCAGCAATGCAGCCTTGCTTTATGCTTCTCCATATTATTGCTCCTCCGTTCAGAGTGAAGACAGATCATGATGTCGATTTTCTCGAATCTACATCGGTCTGAAAATCTGAGACAGTGTACCCTGTAAGGATCAGATCCTTAGCACCGTACATTAGCATATAGTCCCTCGTTCTCCTAAGATACTTGAGGATATTCTTAACGGCAGTCCAATGAGCACGTCCTGGATTGGACTGATATCTGCTGGCAATTCCCACAGCATAGCATATGTCGGGTCGGGTACATAGCATGGCATACATAAGACTGCCGACCGCTAATGAATAGGGAATGTGTCTCATATCCTCAACTTCTTGAGGTGTCTTAGGACTTTGTTCCTTCGACAAATGAACTCCATGCCTGAAAGGTAATAATCCTTTCTTGGAGTCCTGCATCTTATATCGAATCAACATTTTGTCGATGTACGATGCCTGAGACAATGCTAGTGTTTTCTTCTTGCGATTCCGAACAATTTGGATTCCAAGAACAAACTGAGCCTCTCCCAAATCTTTCATTTGGAATTGTGTCGCTAGCCAATGCTTAATGTCAGTAAGAAATCCCACATTATTTCCAATGAGTAGGATATCGTCAACGTACAACACCAGGAAAGCTACTGTAGAGTTGACTATCCTTTTATAAACACGAGGTTCGTCAACATTCTGTTTAAAGCCATAAGATTTGATCGCAGTATCAAACTTTATATTCAAGGATCGACATGCTTGCTTCAACTCATAAATGGATCTTTTAAGCTTGCAAACTCTTTGCTTGTGATCCTGTTCAATGAACCCCTCTGGTTGAGCCATATAGATACTCTCTTCAAGATTTCCGTTTAGAAAGGCTGTCTTAACATCCATTTGCCAAATTTCATAATCATAAAATGTGGCAATAGACAAGAGTATTCTAATCGATTTAAGCCTAGCAACAGGAGAGAAGGTTTCTTCATAGTCCACCCCCTCTCTTTGGGTATAACCCTTTGCTACTAGTCGAGCTTTAAAGGTCTGTAC
Organism: Cucurbita pepo subsp. pepo; assembly: GCF_057944985.1. NCBI lineage: Eukaryota > Viridiplantae > Streptophyta > Magnoliopsida > Cucurbitales > Cucurbitaceae > Cucurbita > Cucurbita pepo. Next base: position 169,090 of record NC_141813.1, on the reverse strand, counting down.
CTTACCGGTTTGGTCTCGTTTTCTCTTATAGATCCATTTGCAACCAATAGGTTTTACCCCATCTGGTTGATCTACAAGTTCCCAGACTGAATTGAAGTACATTGACTCCATTTCAAGATTCATGGCTTTAATCCACTGATCTCTATCTTCATCATTCATTGCCTGTTTATAGGTCAATGGATCCTCAACGCCATCATCAGGTATGATGACTTGAGTTTCTGCTAAACCCAAGTAACGATCGGGTTGAGTTATAACCCTCCCACTACGTCGAGGCTTTCTCAACTCTTGAGAAGGATGTGATTGACCAGAAGTGCCAGCTCCATCAACAACTCTAGTTGAAGGACCAGCTTGATCAACAACTCTTGTTCTTTTATCAGTAGCTTCTTTAGAAATCTCATCTTAATACTAGTTTGCTATGAGGTTGATGATTTCTTACGTGGTCTTCCTCTAAGAATGTAGCGTTTGTTGATACAAATACTCTATTTTCTTGAGGGTCATAAAACAAACCACTTTTCGTCTCTTTGGGGTATCCTACGAATAGACATAATTTTGAACGACGTTCTAATTTCTTGGGGTTTTGCAACAACACATGTGCTGGACATCCCCAAATTCTGAAGTGACGTAAACTACTTTTACGCCCTTTCCATAACTCATAAGGTGTTTCTGAAACACTCTTAGTAGGAACCATGTTCAAAATGTATGTAGCAGTCTCCACTGCATATCCCCAAAACTGATCGGGTAATTGAGCGAAACTCATCATAGACCGAACCATGTCTAATAGAGTTCTATTTCTCCTTTCTGATACACCATTTTGTTGAGGCATACCAGGGGCTGAGAGTTGAGACCTTATTCCATGTTCTATCATATAGTCCTGAAATCTTAAGTCCATGTACTCTCCTTCTCGATCTAATCGAAGTATTTTAATAGTTTTACCTAATAGATTCTCAACCTCAGTCTTATACTCTCTAAATTTTTCAAGAGCTTCGAACTTGTGATGCATTAGGTAAAGATAGTCTCATACCTTGAATAATCATCAATAAAACTGATGAAATATTCATACCCTCCTCGTGCTTTGACATTCATTGGACCACAGAGATCTGTATGCACGAGTTCTAAGGTTTTTTTGGCTCTATAACCTTTTTCGAAAAATGATAGTTTAGTCATTTTACCCTCAAGACAAGACTCACATGGAGGTAAAGAGTTGTCTTCTAACTCATTTAGAAGTTCTCTTTTAACCAATCTCTCAATCCTATTGAGATTAATGTGGCCTAGTCTTAAGTGCTAAAGATAGGTATTAGGAGAAATCTTTTGTCGTTTATTTTGAGTTTCAGCTGTTTTAAACATCTCGGTATTTAAAATAGCTTTTGTTTCGCTCGGTTTTAACATATATAAGTTGTTTTCTAGTTTTGCAGAACAAATATGAATACCTCTTTTGCAAATGAACACTTCATTGATTTCAAAAGATACTTTATACAACTATTCTAATAAACAAGAGATAGATATTAGATTTCTTTTCATTTCAGGAACAAAAAGTACATTATCTAATATAATGAATCTATCTCCAAAAAACAACTTTAAATTTCCTACTGATCTTGCTGAGACAACCTCTCCTGTTCCAACCCAGAGTGTTATCTCGTCGTCCGCAAGCATTCTTCAGGAGCTAGTTTCCTGGTAAAAAGAACAAATATGATTAGTCACCCCTGAATCTAGTATCCAAGTTGAGTTGTCATACTCTACTAAACATATGTCTACAACGAGTAAATCATATTTACCTTGTTGTGTCTTTTCGGCTTTCTTCTCTGCAAGGTATTTTGGGCAGTTTCTTTTCCAGTGCCCGTTTTCGTTGCAATGGAAACATTTTCCTTTATCTGCTTTTTGAACCTTGTGTTTGCGGTCAGTAAGAATCTTATTTTTCCCTTTAACCTTCTTCTTCATCAAAACACTTTTAGAAAGTTGAAGGTCCAGACTTATTTTTGGAGGACGATCCTCGTAGTAATTTCTTGGAGATACCAACATTTGCTTCTCCTGTTTGTCCCTTGTTCGTTAAGAGGGACTGGTAAGTCTGTAGCTCATTGAGAAGAGCAATCAAGTTATATTCTATTTTATTCATTACCACATTGGTGCGGAACTGAAAGAAGCTCTTCAGAAGAGACATCATGATAAAACTTACTTGACTCTTCTCATCAATGACAGCTTCATTTTCTTCTGCCACATTGAAATGGACCATCATGTCCAGGACATGTTCTCTAACTGAGGTCCCTTCTTTCGTACGGCAGTTGTAAATGTATTTTATGGCTTCATGTCTAAGGGAGAAGGACGGTTGTCCAAACATCCCTTTTAGAGATTCCATAATCTCTTTAGCAGTACCCATAACATCGTGTTTCTTAGCCAAAACATCAGATATGCTGGCTAGAATGTACACTCGGGCTTTTGTCATTTGCCTATATCCATCTGCCATATGCATCCCGAACTGTTCGGTTTGCATTTGAGCTGGGGTTTGGAGGACACTCCTCAGTTAAAACAAACTTTAAATCATCAATGACCACTATTGTGTTTAGATTTGATTTCCAAGTTGTGTAATTGTCGCCGTTTAATTTCTTAGAAGCGAGTAATCATACTATTGAGTTTGTCATGCTGTGATATAAAGAAAATTCTATTAGTGATTTGACTTAATCCTATTTAATCCAATTAGTTTTAGCAAATGTAATAATGTACCCAAATCATTATTAATTTGCAACGATACTTTAGTGAGTTAGAGCAACTGCTACCGAGGGGTAGTCAATCACTCATTCATTAAACCAAGACATTCTTGACTTAAACACTAATGGCAGAATAACTCTTGTTCCTATAGCATTCTTAGTTATCGCTGTTTTGGTCAAGAATATACCAACTCTTGGTATTTCTTCGTAAGTGTGACCCGCCATTTTCAGACCTCATAGATCGATCCCAACAATGCTATCGAATGAAAAAGCCAAAGTTGGGAACGGACCTAAGAAATCCTATCCATTTCTGGAGTTTGCGTTGTTTCGACTCCCATGTTACGACCCTCCGAATGGGTAGTTGCTCTAGGGCAACATGCAGGTGGAACATGGGAATCTCACGGTGCAACCTAGTGGTGGAGACCATAGGACGTATTTGATATACTTCCTTCTCCCACTTACTATAAATACTTTCTCTATTCACCTTGTTATTGACTCATGCAAATACCTTCCGAATGTTGGACGCTCCCAGGGCGACACGAGGCCGAGCATAAATCTCACTGTGTGAATTTTACAGAGAGCGTAAAAAGAAAACGATGTATCTTATACACCTTTTTCCTCCCACTACGTATTTTAGATGGTTGGGTATACTCATTACTTAAGTATATTCTGGCTAATTAAATATAACTTAAGTCTAGGTGATTTTTCTAAATTTTACATCACTTAAGCATGCTCATAAAACTGGGCTAACTAAGCTCAAGTACTGGTCCGATCTCCAGGTAGTAGGTGTTCCGTAGACCATCAACTTAAGTACCTCCAGCCTTTGACAAGATCGTGCCAGGTGAGCTTTCTCGTAACCGCAATTTTGTAAGACATCGACCTATTTTAACTATTAAAATTGATCGTGCTTGGTTCTTAACCCTAAGTGAGCATGCACTTATCTTTATTATAGATTTTAATGTCTATCTCGTTTTATGACGTTGAAAATAACCTATAACATGCATCCAACATGCTTTATATAACAATTATATAATCATCCATTCCATGCAATACTATAACAATTTATATCTATCACTCATGGAACCCTAAACATGCATACTATACATTATAACACTTATAATATACTTGGAATGCATGAAACATGCTTAGCCTATGGTGGGATTTTAAATCTATATGACATACTTTATGCATATAAATTTTCTATTTAATTAAAACATACATTCATAATGCATAATTAATTAAACACACTAAAGTGGGTTGGTTTTGGCATTTTAAAGCAAGCAATTAACTAAATTATTTCATTAATAATTAAAAATAACTTGAGCCATTCCCGAGGATCACGAACTGGGCGAACCAACCCTTAAAAACGTTGAATCGGACCCCAACGGCAAAAAAAACACCCGAACCGCCTCTTCCATCTTCTTCGGTTCAGCTTGATATCTCTTCCATTTTTGATCAATTACAACCTAAAATGGACTCTAATGACTCCATAAAAATTACAAACCTTTCTTCATTCATTAAAGCCCATACACATTAGGCTTATTACAATAATTGTATCAAATGGAAGCATAAAAAAATGCCAAAACCAAAACTAAAACCATCCACTTTAGCAACCACAAATTTCATTCATGAAATGGTACCCACCATGATCAAATTAATGTAAATAAAGTGCCTAAAACTTGCTCTTATACCAATTGATGGTGTTAATATAACACATGCGGAAGCAATTTGGATCTTAGGCACTTTTAGAACATCAATTATAGTAAATAACTAGCATGTTCATAAGTATTAAAACTTAATGAGTTTAGATACTAACCTTTTGTAGTTCAAACTCCTTTTTCCTCAAGAACAGGTTTCGAACCACCACTAGTGTCTTCTCCACTATCCTCCGGCCTTAGAACGGGATTGTGGAATCCGGTGAGTGACTAAACTTGGAAGGGATTTTGTATATATGAAGAGAGTGTTTGTGAGAGGTTTTTTCTCAAGGTTTTTCACCAAGAAGAAGAAGACCTTCCATGTACCATGATCACTCTATTTAAAGAGTCATGTTTGCATGTTAATGCAAATTTGAGTTCACCAAATTTTGACACTCATAATTCTACTCAAATGTTTGGGATTATGTGGCAAGCATGCATGTCTAAGTGGTATGATTATCGTTTTGGGTGTGAGACGTCTCAAGTTCGATTCTCAAAATGCCCCCAACTATATTATATCAAAATGAATTATGCCAGATAATATGATTTAAAATGTGGTTTTTAAACATTGAACCAAGAATATGAGAATAGAGAATGAAACATATTCTAGGAAGAATAAAGATCGTCTCGAGCCGCTCTTCAAAAAGAGCATTACACAAATTGTTCTATGAGCCGCTCTTCAAAAAGAGCATTACACAAATTGTTCTATTGTATTCTTTCTAGGAACTTTTCAGTCAAATAGGTCATCTGTTGTCACAATCCTTTTAAGGAAGATGCGCCGAAATAACTGATGAAGAAGTTTCAGAGAGCCATAGGTTCGAATCCTGTCACCTTGATGTGTTATTCTCAGGGGCCCAAGTGCAAAGCCCCATGTCTATCCGTAGTTTCAGAGAGCCATAGGTTCGAATCTGTTGATGTGTTGTTAATATAACACATGCGGAAGCAATTTGGACTTTAGGCACTTTTAGAACATCAATTATAGTAAATAACTAGCATGTTCATAAGTATTAAAACTTAATGAGTTTAGATACTAACTTTTTGTAGTTCAAACTCCTTTTTCCTCACGAACCGGTTTCGAACCACCACTAATGATTTCAACACTATCCTCCGGCCTTAGAACGAGATTGTGGAATCCGGTGAGTGACTAAACTTAGGAAGGATTTTGTATATGTGAAGAGAGTGTTTGTGAAGAAGAAGCCCTTCCATGTACCATGATCACTTTATTTAAAGAGTTATGTTTCCATGTTCATGCAAATTTGAGATCACCAAATTTTGACATTTAAAATTCCACTCAAATGTTTGGGATCATGTGGCAAGCATGCATGTTTGAGTTAACAAAATTTTAACACTCAAAATTCTACTCAAACTTGTGGGGTTTATTTGGAAAGCATGCAAGTTTGGTTAAACCAAATTTTGACACCTCAAAATTCCACTAACATGGATTTTTCCATTAAATGAAGTCAACATTTTGACTTTCTTCATTTTAATTCAACAATTCATTTGAATAATGAATTTCAAATTAAAGTAACATTAAATGATTAATTAAACTATTTAATTAATATTTAATATTAATTCAAATGTCAATCCCAATCAATTCTGACACATAATTGATGAAGATATTTAAATCTTATTTAAATATCTCAGATTCTATTTTTTTGTTTAATTTGTAAATAAAACAAAAATGCGGTTAAATATATCATATATATGTAGCGCAATTCCCTAATTTGAATTCGAACACTTCGAACTCACTCTTCACACTGTTCTATGGTTTAGTCCGATATGAGCTAGCATAGGGATCTAATGGACCTATAGATCATGGGCTTCAATGATCTAAGATTAACCGGTTAAACTCATTAACCTTGTTAACCAACATTCGTTAACTACTAGGACACTCCACTATAGCCTAGTAGTTGCACTCCTCGACTATATATTTCTGTCCATTTGATATAACCATGATTAGTAAGTCGATCCTTCACAGGTTGTTCGTAACTAGACCTGGGTCAATTTACCGTTCTACCCCTAAAGTTACTTCTTGTTCCTTATGTCTCACTGATTCTCTAATGAACAATTGGTTTGTGGTCCAACCAGTAAACCGAATCCCTCTCAGGCCAATGAGAGGGTGGGGCCCCTTGTTCAAGACTTGGAGTTCGTGCTTAAGGGAACTACCTCTCTTCTATCCCTAAAAGTGGGTAGGAGTGAATTCCATCTTGCACCCCACGTCTCCAGCCATTCACCCAGTCTTACCCCTTAAATGGGAGGCCTATTGAGTCGGCGAACTAGAGCCACTCTCGCCCATGCAAATCTAAGGATAATTCTGAATAAACAGGATTTCACGGTTAGCTTAGGATTAAAACCGAGTTACCTAGGTTATCGAATGAAAAGAAAATCAGTCTCAACAGTAAACGATATTATAAAGTGAGAGTGGTTTTCTTCATGGTCCGATCTTATGCAATACTCATTGCATAGGACGCCCCCACTCACATGTCTCCACATGTACAATTTAGTGATCACATTGTTTATATCATATACAAAAGTGGGCCGCATCCATAGTGTCCCCAGAATAAGGTACTCAGCCTTATCCTTATACTATAGATCATTTTGACTATATATACTTGAACTTGATCCACTCTTATGTCTCTACATATAGTTCAAGTAATCATACTATAGCCAGAGTGTTCTTATTTTATTGGATTTAGATTAATGATCGTAAAGTTCACTTTATTCAATAACAATCTTTACTGAATAAACAATAATAATAATTTCATTGAAAATAGAACATGTTTTTGTTTACAAACTATGAGTTTTAGGACATATAACCCAACAAAGGCAGGCAAGTTGTCCACTGTCGTCAAATAGGTCATCTGTCGTCACAATTCTTTTAAGAAAGATGCGCCCAAATAACCGATGAAGAAGTTTCAGAGAGCCATAGGTTCGAATCCTGTCACTTTGACGTGGTATTCTCAGGGGCCGAAGTGCAAAGCCCCATAGCCTATCCTTGGTCAGGAAGGCAAGAAGATTCAGAGAGCCATAGGTTCGAATCCTGTCACCTTGATGTGGTATTCTCAGTGGCCAAAGTGCAAAGCCCCATAGCCTATCCGTGGTCAGGAAGGCAGGCAAACCGCGCACACTGAAAAAAAAAAAAAGAAGATCTCCTTTTCTAACACACGTAGAATTGTCATTCTTTTGTCTTTTGAAACCCCTTACCTTATCAGTCATCAGGCAGGTTTTTGGTATCATATATCAAGATAATTATTATGAAAAAGCTATTCCACTAGTGTGACTTAGATACCCTTTCTTTGTGGTATCGGTCATGCTATTTGAATAGCCTGAAGTCATCATAGCCTCTCCACCGGTTCCAAAGACTCCTTCGGCATCAATGTGCTCCAATGAAAGAGATTAGACCCTTTCCTGAACTAGAACCGGGCACAAAATGCCGAGGAGAAAGTCGAAAGAGAGCTCTTTTCGCGTATACGCAATCCCGAAACCCAATTAGCTCAGGGACTGTCTCCTCAACCCTGGCGAGTATGAGTTCTTGGTAAGAGAGAATGTCGAATGAGAGAGACATTCGATTACGGCAACATTCGTAACTACCAAAGTGCACTAAACCTAGTAGAGATCTTCGACCTAACGATAATGGAACTTCAAGCCCATTTAATCAATCCGCTTTGTACCTTATTGTTGACCGAATCGGATGCACGCCAGGCCTAAATTCTCTCTCAGTCACCCGGAGACGAAAGGAAGATCAAATCCGAAGTTTACGAATCGAAGAGAAAGTGGATCTGAGTTCTACATGCTTTCATTTTAAAAAGCTTCGCTTGCCTACGGTACTTTATTCAGGATGTGCAACAATACGGTCATCTCTCAGCCGTGTGTAGAGAATTCCTTGATCATTTCCTTGGCGGATAGCACAAATGAAATCGCTTCCCTGACCGCCATTCTTATGAGTCCATTCTTGTCTTGTTGGTTTGTTGTACTATTCTATACCTCTCTCGATTGATAGAAATACGTTCGGGAGCTGGGAGGGCCTATCGTGAGGGAACTTTCCTTTTTATGGTAGGCAAAGGTAAAGCGAGAGCTGTATATGTCCACGGTGATCAAGGCAGAGCGACTCCTTCTTTAAAAGATGTTGGTTTTATCGAAACTATTAGATCAGCTTTCGTTAAAGAAAAAATAGGAGCTCTTGGTTTGGCCGATGTCGATTCGTATGGCAATGTGGATTTCGCTTTTCATACTGCTACTATGAGCCGAAAGAGCTAGTAAGCTATCTCGCTAAAGAAAAGGAAAAAGCACGTACGCGTTGACCTTGTTACAAGGGGCGGGGGCCAGCCAAAGAAGGTCAGTCGGACTAGGTTAGGACCCTTGATCCGGTTCAGCTAGGTTCTTCCATGCAAGAATGTATGCGTATCGGTATCCTCTTTAGGACTGGTTGCTTCCTCTTTTTGTTTATACGTTTGGAGAAACCTGCTAAGCCCGCCTTTCTTATCAGGTGTGATTCAATCTTTCAGCTCAAACTTTCCTATCGTCCGACGGAAAAGGTAGGAGTACGACTACCTTTTCCTTTTCTTTCCCGAGCCAAGGGATCATTCAATTTCTACCAAAAAGTTCACTATCTATTAGTTGCCGTAATCGAATGTATTTCTCATTTCACGTTAGCTTCTCCAAGAGTTTCCTGGTCCGTAGTAGACGAAACCTTGGACTTCTATCGGACTTATAGCATTGCCTGGTGAGCTCGCCGTTGAGGGTTGGCCTTACAGAAGATCGAGCAGCCTTTCTTTCCCTACCTGGTATGCTTTCCCGCTTATTGTGCAACTAGCCAACTAGCCAAAGAGAGAGGGAGAGGGATCATGTCAATCAATTTGTATGTGCATTTTGTCCGTCCTTTACTTGCCTGCTTAGCTTTCTTAGCCAACATCTCCGGTTTCTCCCAAGCCAAGAGGTCCTGCTTATCCATACCCAAAAGTCACACTTTCAGCCGAAAGACTGATTTTTTTCATAAAGTCGGTTCATAGATCAAGAAAGAATGAAGCTACTTACAGGGACGGTTACGCGATATGTCTTTTCATACTCGCCTTTTCTTTAACCCTACTATCAACCTAGCCATTCTCGCTTGTTGCTTTAAGGGGTCTCCCCACAGTAGATTACTCGGATTGGTTCTCACGCCCCTGTGCCAAAAAGGATGGGCAAGTTTTGATTGAGTGTTCATCGATTGGGTGGATGCATATGCTCCAGGGGGGGGGGGTCAGACGAGGTGTAGCGCAGTCTAGTTCAACTGAACTGTCCAAGTCAACTCAAAATTTGACCTTTTCTCGGGTTTTCTCAATTTTAACCCCATTCCAAACCGATTCTCATAGAAAATCTTATGGTTTCAGAAACTAGAAACAATAAGGAGTATGTGGAAGGAAATTTGAAGTAAGTCAGATACTAGAAGCTCAATAATGGACGTCCCAAACGTCGACGACAAGGCAAGTAGCCACCTTGGACTTTTTGTTAAGAAATAAGTAGAAATTGCTTGGATTTTCATATGAACCCTAAACCAAGTATGAATTTAGGATATATGAAAGAAAAACCCAAAGAAACGTTAAAATAACCCACTATATGAGCTACGCTGCATATCAAATTTTAATACTGAGCATATTATATTATGTTGAGGTTAGATATGAAATTTGGTGGTCATTGGATAAGGATAAGTAGGTAAACCAAGAAACGGTGCAAAATGACCATAATGCCCCTAAGGTAATTTACCTTCAGTTCATGACCTAGATGACCTTCAAATGCAATGAAATTCATCAGTAGATATTATTTTATGAAATGTTATATGAATTCTTATCCCAAGAGGTTATATAAGGTAACGAAGTTTGGGAGTAATTGGAAAACTTTAGTTAGCGAAACCAAGATATGGGAGAAAATGCTCATCACGATCCATATGACCTTTGCCATGAAGCACGATGTTTATAAGTTCCGTAGTCAATGTTGCCAATGCTTGGAATGCCCCTATGTTCATTTCTCAAAAGATGAGCCTTAGAGAAAGATAATGCTCTTATTAATATCATTTACTTGTGTACTCCACGATATATGTCTGTAGTCCATAATAAGGGCATTTGGTCTAGTGGTATGATTTTTGCTTTGGGTGCAAGAGGTCTCGAGTTCGATTCTCGGAATGCCCCTCCAAAATATAAAAATGACAATTTTGAAAGGAAAAAAAAAACAAAATGAAATAAAAATAGTTTAGTCATCAATGGGGCCTAACCCAAAGGAATGCGTGGCAATGCACAACTTCAACTTATATAAATTTCATATATTGAGGCACGGAAAATATATAGACTAGCAACTAAGAATTATAGATCTGCTATAAAGGCATGTGGTCTAAGTGGTATGATTATCCTTTTGGGTGTGAGAGGTCTCAAGTTCGATTCTTAAAATGCCCCCAACAATATTATATCAAAATGAATTATGCAAGATAATATGATTTAAAATGTGGTTTTTAAACATTGAACCAAGAAGATGGTCTCGAGCCGGACTTCGAAAAGAGCATTACACAAATTGTTCTATTATTGTATTCTTTTAGGAACTTTTCAGTCAAATAGGTCATCTGTTGTCACAATCCTTTTAAGGAAGATGCGCCGAAATAACCGATGAAGAAGTTTCAGAGAGCCATAGGTGCGAATCCTGTCACCTTGATGTGTTATTCTCAGGGGCCGAAGTGCAAAGCCCCGTAGTCTATCCGTGGTCAGGAAGGCAGGCATGTTGTCCACTGTGATCAAGGCAGAGCGAATCCATCTTTAAAAGATGTTGGTTTTATCGAAACTGTTAGATCCGCTTTCGTTAAAGAAAAAAATAGGAGCTCTTGGTTTGGCCGATGTCGATTCGTATGGCAATGCGGACTCGACTCATGATGAGGATTCTGCGTTTCATACTGCTGCTATGAGCCAAAAGAGTTGGTAAGCTATCTCGCTAAACGAAAGGAAAAAGCACGTAGTAGACGAAACCTTGGACTTCTATAGGACTTATAGCATTGCCTGGTGAGCTCGCCGTTGAGGGTTGGCCTTACAGGAGATCGAGCAGCCTTTCTTTCCCTACCTGGTATGTTTTCCCGCTTATTGTGCAACTAGCCAACTAGCCAAAGATAGAGGGAGAGAGATCATGTCAATCAATTTGTATGTGCATTTTGTCCGTCCTATACTTGCCTGCTTAGCTTTCTTAGCCAACATCTCCGGTTTCTCCCGAACCAAGAGGTCCTGCTTATCCATACCCAAAAGTCACACTTTCAGCCGAAAGACTGATTTTTTTCATAAAGTCGGTTCATAGATCAAGAAAGAATGAAGCTGCTTACAGGGACAGTTATGCGATACGTCTTTTCATACTCGCCTTTTCTTTAACCCTACTATCAACCTAGCCATTCTCGCTTGTTGCTTTAAGGGGTCTCCCCACTGTAGATTACTCGGATTAGTTCTCGCGTCCCTGTGCCAAAAAGGATGGGCGAGTTTGGTTTTAATGTTCATCGATTGGGTGGATCCATATTCTCCGGGGGGGGGGGGGGGGGTGAGACGAGGTGTAGCGCAGTCTAGTCAGCACATCTGTTTTGGGTATGTTGTCCGCTAAAGGTTTTAGGAAAGAGGGTAAAAATTTTCTACATAGGTCATCTGTGGTCACAATCCTTTTAAGGAAGATGCTCCCAAATAATTGGTGAAAATTAGCCTTTAAAGAAGTTTCACAAAGCAAGAAGAGGCAGAACAGAGAATAGGAGTGAGTCGTGCAAGGAAGAAAGAACTAGTAGGTTTAATTTGTGTTCGTTTGAACTAAAAAATGAACATAAATTTTTCAAACGAACCAAAATTTAAGACTCACTAGCCCAAAGTCCATATGTGGTAAAAAAAAAAACCTTCCGTGGCCCAACCCTTATTCGCAGTCCGCATCCAACAATTTCTTTTTCAACCTACACGTATGCTCCAGGCCAAACTCACGTAACTAGTCAGAAGATGCGGCCCACAACTGAACGGAAGACAAGTGTCACAATCGCACTCTTGCAGTAGTGAGACAATGATTATGTGACATTTGTTCTAATCCAATGAACAAGTCAACCATGCAAAATTTAGACTAAACGAACAATAGCAGTGTATGCTCGAATCACGTTTAGAAGAAATATTTTAGAAAACGTGAGCGAGGAAATACATTCGAAACAATTTCAATTAAAGCAATGTTATAAGCTAAAAGTGAAGAAACAACAACTGGTCACGTTCTCCTATAGTACATTTTGGGACATTTTAGTCCTGATGGGTGTAGATATGATTTTGAGGACTAATCATACACCCCGTATTGGCACAACAATAATAGTAAAGGCCTATCTAAGATGAAAGCAAGTAAAACGTGTTTGGAATGAGCATGCCACCATGAACCACAAATCGTTTACAGGAATAGCTGAGACATCTAACATGCAGCCACAGGCAACATGCCTTGGCCAATCATGACCGCGACATCTGCCCTTACACAATTTGTCAATATCTCTATCAACCGGCTCTTCATAAACTCAACGGTTTAGGATGAGGCTGACTTTAAGTCTCGCGATGCGCTTCTAGCTGATCTCAGTATTGAGAAGTCTTTTCCAACCTACTAGAAGCTATTGAAAATTACTTCACGGTTTGTTAACTCTTCAAGTCTTCTCTGTTGGTGTCTTTCCTAGTTTCTTCGCTTGAAACAATTTCTTCTTTGCATGACGTCATACCACCTGCTTTTACTTGATGTTTTCTTAGTCGGAATAATAACATTTCAAGTTACTTACGTGGACAACAGGGTTAGTCTGTATCCATAGGAGCAATTGGATCCTATATGATGTCTTCCTTATCTTGTGGATAACTTCGACTAGTCCATAGAATTTTCGCACCAGTCTTTGGTTCTTGTTGCTTTGAACTCAAAGTTGATCTAACCTTAACTTATCATAACACTCTATTTGCTTTAAAATTATCGTGGAAAGTACGGGGATCAATACCTTGCATCTTCAATTGAATTGATTACTAAATATATTATTTCTTTTCAATTTTTTCTTATTTAGGACATAATGAGGCGGGATAGTTTTTCATTTTCACTATTACTGATGACGAGATGTTTAGGACTTTGTGACATAAGAATTGTGGGGATATAGCTTAGATGGTAGAGCACTCGCTTTGCATGTGAGAGTTATGGGGATTGATACCCTGCATCTCTAGATTTTCTATATTTTCACTATTATTAATGATGGGAAATTTAGGGTTTTACGATGCAAGAATTGTGGGGATGTAGCTTATGATGGAAAATTTAGGGTTTTATGATGCAAGAATTGTGGGGATGTAGCTTAGATGGTAGAGCTCATTTAGCATGCGAGAGGCAAAGGGATATCCCCATCTCCAAAAGAAACTATTTATTATTAATATTTTACTTCTATTCAACCTTTCCTTATTTATGACATAATTAGCGGAGATATTTTTTCATTTTCACTAGAATTGATGACGGGACATTTAGGGTTTTCTGATATAAGTATTGTGGGAATGTAGCTTAGATGGTAGATTGCTTGCTTAGCATGCGAGAGGTATGGGGATGGGATCGATACCCCATATCTCCAAAAGAAACTATTCGTTATTACTATTTTATTTCTATTCAATTTTTCCTTATTTATGACATAATGAATAACGTTTTTTTTTTTTTTATTTTCCTTATTATTGATGACGAGATGTTTAGGATTTTGTGACATAAGAATTTTGAGGATATAGCTTAGATGGTAAAGTGTTTGCATCAAATGTGAGAAGTACTGGTATCGATACCATGTATCAACAAAGGAAATGATTACTAAATAAATTAGTTCTTTTAAATTTTTCCTTACTTACGACATAATGAGCGGGGATAGTTTTTCATTTTCAATATCATTGATGACGGGAAGTTTAGAGTTTTTTTATGTAAAATCATGGGAATGTAGCATGCGAGAGATACGGGGATCGATACCTCGCATCTCCAAAAGAAACTATTTGTTATTACTATTTTATTTCTATTCAATATTTCTTTATTTATGACATAATTAGTAGCGATATTTTTTCATTTTCACTATTATTCATGATGAGAAGTTTAGGGTTTTGTGACGTAAAAATTGTGGAGATGTAGCTTAGATGGTAGAGCGTTCGCTTTGCATGCGAGTTGTACGGGGATTGATAACCCGCATCTCCAAAAGAAAGTATTTAATTTGTTATTATATTTTTTCATTTTCACAATTATCGATGACTCGCATCACCAAACCAAACTATTTGTTAATATTTTGATATTTTTTTATTTTCACTATTATTGATGATGGGACATTTAAGGTTTTATGATGTAAAAATCAAGGGGATGTAGCTCAGATGGTAGAGCGCTCGCTTTGCATGCGAGAGGTACGGGGATCGATACCCTGCATCTCCAGAAATAAGACTATTTATTATTAAAAATATATTATTTCTTTTTCCTTATTCATGACATGTTGGGTAGCAATATTTCTTCATTTTCACTATTATTGATGACGGGAAATTTATGGTTTTGTGATGTAATGATTGTGGGGATGTAGCTCAGATGGTAGAGCGCTCGCTTAGCATGCGAGAGGTACGGGGATCGATACCCCGCATCTCCAAGAGAGAGAATTTATTTTTTTAAGTATGAGTTAATTTAACATGTTATGTATAAGGTGGGTACGAGAGAAAAAGAAAAGATACTTATATAAGGATTTATTATATCATTATGGCTATATCATTTTTATAGACAAAAGAGAGTAATGTCCGAGAAGCACATATAGAGAGAGGACTCTTTGTAAGTAAAGAAAGCAATCTAGTAGATATACTGCTACTTATGGAGAGGGAATTTGAAGAATTCCACAAAAGATAAGAGCTTATAGGATGGCGGTAGTGTCCGATGCATATGACGGAACTTCTTCACAATTGCAATATCTGACCAATGAATGTTATTGTCATTTATAGCTTCTATCACAATAATATAAAATTTGGGGAATTTGGGGTCAAAGCCTATATGGGACTGAAAAGACCATTCACCACACGCTTGTAAATTAAATTATATCTACCACCTCTGAAATTTTCCACGGCAAACCTTCCAACAGCTTGCACGTCTTCATCATTGACATCCTTAATTGGAACTAGATTTTAAGGCAAATCTTCTCCACGACTCACTTTGGAACACTTTTATAGATAGTTTCACAAACTTACTTTGCTCGTGAATACTTTGGAGTTCAATATTTATAGATGGAGAACGCTATTCAAATTGATATGGTCGAATCTTACAACAAAGTCTAATTGAGCCTCCCTCTATTAGGAGATAGCTTCGAATCAAATTCTTTAGTTTGGACAATGGTTGCATTGTTTTAGTCAAACAACCAAGACTAATGTATTACCAATAGTATAAACATTTTGTACCTGTATTTTCTTACATATTAACAATTGTATACAAATAATAATTAAATTTATGAGTAGAAGTTTGGATGGAGTTTTATTAAATAGGTAATCTTAAATTATATCTAAAAATATATAAGATTTTTTTTTTCTTTTTATATACATTTAGGAGAACAAAACAAAGATTCAAAAAGATGTCATTCATGCCATGTTTTAATTTTTATTCTTTCTTATTTCTCAAAGATTAAAAAAAAATAAAAAATTTGATATGATCTAGAACGATCACGCACGGATCATCACATCCAACGACTAGTGTTCAAAGCCAAGGTCGGTAAGGCTATGATCGGAGTTGATATCTCCAAAAAATTATCCAGAAAGTTCGATCTCTAAATAACGAAGATTCTGGAGCTCTCAATGTCGGTTTAAGCTCCTCCTATAAAGTCTTAAGTAGGAGCAACAATACGAAATAAGAATCGAGAAAGGTCGATCCCCCAATCGAAGACAATAAACGTTTAGATTATGGGTCTCCTACTCTCAGATTTCTTCCAAATTCGAGAGCAATCCTCCACCATTTCTCTTCAAACTTATTCCTACCGTTTCTCAACAAGATTACCCACAAGTTCTATGAAGGAATAGAGTGCTGAAAGTGCCTAGAAACCATTCCCCCAATTCAATCAGCCATTGAAGAACTTCAAGAAAAACTTGAAAATCTAATCCGAGGATACATGATGATTTGTCGAGCAAGAATGATTCCAATCAGTTTCTGCACCTCCAAGGAATGCTTCCATAGAAGACCACTAACAAAAATAACCTCGAGAGCGTGCCAAATTGAAGGAAATAGGTTTCGAAATTAAATTAGGGATAAGAGTCAAAATTCCTATCTACGATCTCTTTTCCTTCCATTAAGGATTCCTCTAGCTTCAGAGGAAGAAGTTGAGTAAACTTGATGAAGGAATCGAGAGCTGAAACGTCGTAGAATAAGCTACCCACGTGATCGAAAATCTGGCGTTTCGAGTGAGTTGCATACCGAGAACGATTTCTGGAAATTAAGGTCCTACACTCAAAGACGTTCCTCCAAACCAATTCCTTTAGCCTGAAGATAGGATATGGAAGAGGTTCAATGAAGAAATAGGGCCTTGAAACCCCTAGAATCGGCTACCCAATAAGAAATCCTTTGTTTTATCACAAGCGATAAATCAGATTTTGGATGAACTTTGGTAGCGAATATCTTAGGCTACGATCCACGAGAAGTTATCAAATAAATCCCTCGTCCTTTCTTGTAACATACATCTTTAAGTTTCACGAAGAAATCGAGGAGAGAAACGCTGTAATATGGCTGTACAGGCCGAGTTTCAGATGGCGGCGACGCGAAAAATGCGCATCTTCTTCCTATTCAGAGGAAGAAAACGATGATACGGCCAGTTCAACTGAACTATCCAAGTCAACTCAAAATTTGACCTTTTCTCGGGTTTTCTCAGTAGATCTTATTTTATGAAATGTTGTATGAATCCTTATCCCGAGAGGTTATATAAGGTAATGAAGTTTGGGAGTTATTAGAAAACTGTAGTTAGCGAAACCAAGATATGGGAGAAAATGCTCATCACGATCCATATAACTTTACCTCCTAGGATAACTAAAGTGGTATCCCTGAAATAATAGATTCCCCAGATGTACCCTTGGTCTCTAATATATACTACGTGCACAATATCATGCTGGGCTATTCCTAAGAACTTATAAGTTCCAAGCTTGACCCAAGACGTTATGCATAAACCTAGGATCACCAAGAATCCAAGAAAACACCTAGGTTAATGCAAACATCATGCTTAACAAGTTGCTAGGATCCATGCCTGAAGTAACCATTATCTCACTTCACGAAGTGTACCGCGAGGCCCCTATTTCTCTTTAGGTGGGATGCTATGGTATATGTACCATGAGCAGGATTCCATGATGAACTTATTATCTCCCTCACCTAAATGAGATTCCCTGCACCACGATTTGCTAGCAGGATGCCACGATTATGACAACGCCACCTATGCACTCATGGGGAGAAAATTAAGAGTTACTTCGGAAGAGTTTTCATCGTTAAAATACGATGCATGACATGACAACCTCTAAGGTTTAGTTCCTAAAAACGAAACAAGAAGTCATATCCTAGCTCAAGGCTTAGACATGCTCCAAATTACCAACTATTTTCTGTAAGGTCTATTTTATATGACATGAGAATAAATTCAATTCAAGTTGGTTGGAGCAAGTTCGGAACCTAAAACTCATGCTAGTTATTATGGGTTCAAATGATTACGGAGGTCATGTTCATGAAGCCTTGGAAGGCATGAAGCGGAGCAAGTTCGAAATAACTCAAGAAAGTTACATCTTATGCCTCAAGAAAATTTGTGTTTTCGCATCGAATGCTAGGTAACACCCTTTTGTTTTAAAATGTCTTGTGTTGTCGTTCCTTATTCTGTGTTTTCGCATCAAGGTCATTTCATAAAGGTCCTACTAGGAGTTGAATCTAGGTCGTTGGATTCAAAGTCCAAAGTGCTAACCACTACACCATAGAATCCCTTATAAAAATTTATTTTGGAATGGTTTTCCTATTTTATGCAGATTCCACAAGAAGAGAGATCGTATCACGAGTCAAACTCAAGTTATTGGATTCAAAGTTCTAGAGCTGTTTTATCTAACTCGTTGTGATCTTGAGCACCTTTAGAGTGGTTGCATAAGTATCCCTCCAATGTTGATTGAAGCTCTTGGAGAACATGTAATTTTATATATTTCTTATAGTTAATTTATATATTGTTGTATATTACAAACAAATTGAAATAATACTTTACATCCAAGTCTTTCTTTCTTCCGTGCACAACTTAACATGAAAACTATATTATTTCAATATTCACTCGAGAAACAAGGGGTGAAAACTATATTATTTCAAGCCCTCCATTATTGCTTCTACTTTGCGTGAAAATGCTTCCACTAAATCATGTTGCTAACTAGGTTGTTTGATTTGGTTCAATTCTTGGGTCCACTAGATTGAATCGACCTAGCTCAATTAAACTCTTGATAATATAAAAATCATAAATTTCTTAAATTACGTTAACTTAAAAGTTTAACCCCTAATTTTTTTTAGAATGTTTAACTTTGTTTCTAGTTGATCTCTAAATGCTTAGAAGTATCTAATAAGACTTCTATTCAAGGAACTTTTCTCTATAAAAGATGTAAGACTTCAGGTTTATTATTAAGGAATTTCAAATGCGTGATTTGATATATCATAGAGGACAAAAATATTTATTTGTTTCAAATATCTTATGTTGACCATTCTTTTTTGTCAAGTATTTTGAATATTATCATTGTGAATTACTAATGGCATTAGATTGAATCTCATTAATAACAATATCCCAAAACTCAGGTAAAGATGACATCAAAATTAATACTTTAATTTCATCTTCAAAATTAATTTCCACTTGACTCGGTTGACATGTAATCATAATAGTCACCCGTGCACAAATATTTACAACCTTAAAAGTAGAAATTATAAGGAGTAGAAGAGAAGAGTGCTTAAAATAGTTTCAAAATATAGAAAAAAAAAAAATAGTAGGAATTGGTCAAAGTCAACATCCATTGATCACTTATGGCACAGCACAACACAGATGAGGGTAACATTTTTTTTTATTTCTCTACTATATTAGGCCCTTTGGTTTATTGGCCTTACAAGATGGAGACATGAAGTTTTCTATGTTTGAAATAAATTTGGTTTGATTGTTTTTGGGTTAGCATTGGAACCATCAAAACTTATTTATTTCTTTGAAATGTTCGAATTTACAATTTACATGTTTTCATTTTTCTACTTTGTCTGCCTGCATTTAGAAATGAAGCAAAATTAGTCCGAGGGTTTTAGGCAGATTGTTATAATTCTAATTTTTAACTAAAAAAAAATAGTCTCGTTGTCACCCTTAAAACTACCCTATAGGTATAATCGACCTATTATCTGTTGGCTTTTTTTCCTTAATCTTTTGATGATAACAAACCTACCTTCAATTATTAACAATTCTCAGTATTTTTGTCCACAGTGTAAGGTTGGAAACAACGATTTCAACGTCTTTTTTGGTTCACTCAAATTAGAGATAAAACGAAGAAGTTCCAGTCAAAACAAATACCCGACGTGATGATGTGGTGGCAAAATTGACACCATGGACCAATCAAATTCAAAACAAGATACCTGACGTGATGATATGGTGTAAAAATTGATGATGTGGTGACAAAATTGACATCATAGACTAGCGGCAAAATTGACATCATAGACCAATCGAAGTATGACATTTATAAATTTGGTAGAGTAATAAGGTGGAGTTTTCAATTACATTTATAAAAGTTTTCCATTACTTTTAAATTATAAAATCATTTCAATTACATTTATAAAAGTTTTTGGTTACCTTTTAAATGGCAAGAAATTATAAAAATTTCATTTACATTTATGAAAACTAGTTGTTACTTTTAAATGAAAAAAAAAATTATAATAATTTTATTTATGAAAACGAGTTATTACTTTTAAATGGAAAATTTTATTTATGAAAACGAGTTATTACTTTTAAATGGAAAGAAATTATAATGATTTCATTTAGTTTTCATAAAGATAATTATTTGAATTACAAAATCATTTCAATTTCATTTAGATTTATAAAACTTTTAATTATTTTTAAAATGTTACTCACAGTTTTCATTAACATTTTTTTATAGTATTACATTTAAATATGTTATATATATATATATATATATATATATATATATATATATATAATAAAAATGAATTTAAAATATTTTTAATATTTATTTAAAATAATGTATATATATATATAAATGAAACATGTGGTCTATAATTTTTTATGATAAATTTAAAAATAAATAAATATTATTTTTCGTATTGCACGTTTCGGTTCACGTTTTAGTGGTCCATATCAATTCCTATTTTTACAACTTGATCCCTATTTAAACTCATCACCTCTTAGTATTTTTCACAGCACAACACACAGAACATTTGTTTCCTCGATCTAAATTTTTTTTAAAAAGCCTCCATTGTTGCTCCCTACAAAACTTCCAATTCTATTTTTTTAATCTTATTTCTGTGAGAGATGTCTATTATTTAAGAGTGTTGTGGTGTGTTTCTATAAGATTTCAGACAATTGTACTGGTTTGATCCTAAGTCGTTGAAAGGATTGAGTTTGCTCTTGAACTCGTGAAAAGAGCGGTATACCGGTTTGATCCTGAGCCGTGGAAAGGATTGAGTTTGCTCTTGAACTCGTAAAAAGAGCGGTGTACCGGTTTGATCCTGAGCCGTGGAAAGGATTGAGTTTTCTCTTGAACTCGTAAAAAGAGCGGTGTACCGGTTTGATCCTGAACCGTGGAGATTGAGTTTGCTTTTGCAGTCGTAAAAAGAGCGGTGTAACGGTTGGGCTCTGATCCGAGGAAAGAGTCAGAAAGTTTTATTCAAAGTTTTATTCAAATTCCGACTATAAAACTATGGTGTTATATTTTCTAACCTTTTTCCTATTTAAGTTCTAAATTATTCTTAAGTTTTATTGCATGGTATCAAGTTTGATTGTTATTAAAAAAAAATTAAATTATTGTTAAGTTTTATTGCATGGTATCAAGTTTGATTGTTATTAAAAACAAATTTAATAATTAGGGTTGTCATATCGATCCAACATTATCCTTCCACCAATAGGAGCAAAGGCAACGTTACTATGTGAAAGTTTCATGTCATTTATTCAACAATAAGGGTGTTAGCATGCATTTGGAAATGAACCCATATTTAAAAAATTTAGATAAAATAGAAAAGAATTGTTATCTCAAAGACAATGATACTATGTGAAACTAGCCTCAAGATGCTTCCTTAACTCTTAGGGGCGGTAAACCAACGGTTCCTTCACCCAAGACCCATGGCCCAACTCTCAACATGGAAGGGATAATCGAGAGAATCATTCCAAGAACCCTAACAGATTGGTTACAAACTCACATTATCAAGCTCGACAACAAACAATGTCGCCGGCAAATTTAGGAAGACTACATGAAATTATGAATATATCAATGTAGGATTTTTTAATTTACGGATTTTTAAAATGTTAAATTATGTGAAATTACTAGCAAAGAAGAATATTCTAGAGAGCTATCCTTTTTATTTAAGATTTTGATATTTAAGAAAAGAGAAAATGAATAAAAATAGGAGACATTTTATAGATTTAGGAGGAGTAAGTGAAAACAAAAAGGAGTCATGACCCATTTTCGGTGGGTTCTCGAGGCACGGATTGCAAGTTAAAACAGGTTGAAAACAAAGTAAAATGTGGGTTCTCGAGGCACGGATTACAAGTTAAAATAGGTTGAAAAGAAAGTAAAATGTTTTCTCGAAATAAAAAAAGAATTAAAATATAATGAACATATATATTTACATTATAGTCGAAATAGAGTTTATAGGTTCATAGTACAAAATAAGGGAAATGTTGAAAAAAATAATTTTAAAACATAAAAAATAGTTGGTGTTGTTTAATTGTAAGTTGGGCAACTACTTTTAGTTAAATGAAAGATATGGAAAACATGGAGTGAGTACAAAGTTGACTAATTGTAAGTTTTTAACCATGTTCATAGTGGGTGCTTGGATACCACACTCTTTTCTTAATGTACATGGAATCGGTAATTATTCTTATTTCTTTTTCCTTTAGACACTCGGTGGTCCGGAGTAAATCGAACAGAGTGTCTGTCCAAAATAAAAGGGCCCAACCAGATTTGAATTGGTGACCTCTTGATCTGCAATCAAATGCTCTACCACTGAGCTATGTGTCACAGTCATGCTCGTCCAGGGCATGTTGCCCATGGCCGCATGCCCATGACAAGCCAACCCTTGTCATGTCTTTTCATTCTAGTGTTTTTCCTTTTGTAATTCTAGGGCGTATGACGCCTCAAAAATATCATGTCTAGGCCTGCCAGACTTAAAATGGCCCAGAATGTACTATAGGGGGATATGACTAGTTGTCAACTTCTCCCTACCCAAGGTTATATATGCTAAGCCGTTGTTATCTTTCTCTTGCTTGCTTATATAACGTCTCTTTCCAAAATCTCTCTTTCTAAAATCTCTCTCTCTCCTCGTTTTCTAAAACCTTCTTTTAAAACCGAGGCTAGAGGCTCGATCGTACGTCGCTTGGCCGTAGGCGACGCAAGAACAAATTGGCTTAAGCTCACTTGTCGCTGGAAAGTGAGTGCCGCACAATCGCTAGTCCGCTGCCTTCGAAAGCGCGATTGTGTCAAGTGGTATCAGAGCTTTGTTAGCTCCATAACGTCATAAAGATCGAGATCATGTCGACGTCAAGTTGACACCCAAAGCACAAGCCGACCGGCTTACGCTAATAGAGGAGGAAATGCTGTTCCTCAAAGAAGTCCCTGACACGCTCCGGTTCCTGGAAAAGCGGGTGACCGAACTGAGCGAGAAAGTCGTAGAAGTCGATGCAATGGGCAACCGCCTGGATGGGTTGCCAATCACAGAACTGATGTTTCGAGTGACCTCGCTCGAAGAAAGAGTTGCTCCTACGAGCAGCCCAAAACCGTCTGGTAGTCCGGATAGCTCTGTCGCACACAAAGAGGGACGTGGCGAAGAGTTCGACGTACTACAGAATACAATGATGAGTTTGTTCAATGGATTAGCCGATGAATTCAGAACAACAATCGATGACCTCCAAGACAGGATGGCCACCATGAGCACTCGAATTGAAGTGACCATGAAGGCTGTGGAGGGCGTCACGGCTGGGCAAACTAATGCAGGATCCAACAAACTAAGGTTCCCAGACCCTAGAGCCTTCAAAGGGAATCGGGACGCCAAAGAGTTGGAAAACTTCATCTTTGATGTCGAACAGTACTTCAAGGCCACGACGGCTTGTACCAACGATAAGAAGGTGACCATAGCCGCGATGTATCTCATAGACGACGCCAAACTGTGGTGGCGTACAAAGGTGCAAGACATGAGGGAACAATTCCTCCCCGAAAACGCAGGACATATAGCAATGGAGAAAATAGTAGCCCTGAAACACACTGGAAACATACGGGACTATGTTAGACAGTTCTCAACCCTGATGCTAGATATCAGGGGCACAGTAGAGAAGGACAAGGTGTTCTTCTTTATAAATGGGCTACAGCCATGGGCCAAGACAAAGATACATGAGAACAGGGTCCAAACCCTAGCTGCCGCAATGGCCTGCGCCGAGAGACTCGTAGACTGTGGGAATGAAGCAGGATCCCAAAGAAGAATGACACCGGCCCCAAACAATGGGGGCAAAACATACAGGCCACCAGGTCATCGAAATGGAAGCCCCAACAGACCGAGCGGATGGACGGATAGACCTCCTCAGAACAACCAAGCGGGGACATCTCGAGGGCCTTACCATCAAAAGAACCACCCGACGATGCCTTTGCAATGCATACTGTGTAAAGGCCCCCACAAGGTATCCTACTGTCCTCATCGGGCCTCTCTCACTGCACTCCAAATGTCCATTCAAGAGAGCAATGAGGCAAGGGTCGAGACTATGCTAGACAAGAAAGAAGATCACGACAACCCCCGAATGGGCGCACTCAAATTCTTGTCAGCCCTCCAACGGAAAGTCGAACCGAAGGAGATAATAGAGAAAGGGCTCATGTTCATAGAAGCAACCATAAATTCTCGACCGAGCAAGAGCACTCTGATAGACTCTGGAGCAACCCACAACTTCATTGCCGATCAAGAAGCCCGAAGATTGGGACTCACCATAGGAAAGGACCCAGGGAAGATGAAAGCTGTCAACTCCGAGGCCTTGCCTATTGTGGGAGTTTCCAAAGGAGTCCCCTTCAAAATAGGGGATTGGACTGGAGAGCTAGACCTTGTCGTGGTTCGCATGGACGACTTCGACGTGGTACTTGGGATGGAGTTCCTCCTAGAACACAAGGTCATCCCAATGCCACTGGCCAAATGCTTGGTGATCACCGATCGCAACCCCACAGTAATACCTGCAAGCATCAAGCAACCGGGTAATCTTCGAATGATCTCGGCCATACAGCTGAAAAGGGGACTCGCGCGAGAGGAACCTACATTCATGGCCATACCACTGATGGAAGAAGCAACCACCGAAGAGACTGTCCCAGAGGAAATCAAGGAAGTACTAAACAGTTATACCGACATAATGCCAGAGAGTCTACCCCAAACACTACCACCTCGTCGAGGCATTGACCATGAAATCGAACTCCTCCCCGGGGTTAAACCGCCAGCAAAGAACGCATACCGGATGGCTCCGCCCGAGCTAGCCGAATTGAGGAAACAACTAGATGAGTTGCTGAAGGCGGGATTCATTCGCCCGGCAAAGGCAACTTATGGAGCCCCCGTACTGTTCCAGAAGAAGAAGGATGGGACGTTGCGTCTGTGCATAAACTATAGAGCCTTAAACAAGGTGACTGTACGCAACAAATATCCTCTGCCAATAATATCCGACTTGTTCGACCAACTTCACGGGGCCA
Source organism: Cucurbita pepo subsp. pepo (assembly GCF_057944985.1). NCBI lineage: Eukaryota > Viridiplantae > Streptophyta > Magnoliopsida > Cucurbitales > Cucurbitaceae > Cucurbita > Cucurbita pepo. The sequence goes on along the minus strand of NC_141813.1, from coordinate 143,788 downwards.
AGTACTTCACGAAGTTGGACTTGCGATCAGGGTATTATCAAGTACGTATTGCCGAAGGGGACGAGCCCAAGACGACGTGCGTGACAAGATATGGGGTCTTTGAATTCCTGGTAATGCCCTTTGGCTTGACGAACGCCCCAGCTACTTTCTGCACGCTGATGAACCAGGTTTTCTACGAATACCTGGATCAGTTCGTCATAGTATACCTCGACAACATCGTTGTTTACAGCACAACCCTCGAGGAACACAAAGTGCACTTGAAGCTAGTGTTTGACAAGCTACGGCAGAACCAACTGTCTGTGAATAAAGAGAAATGTGCCTTCGCACAAACATGCATCAACTTCCTTGGACATGTCTTCAGATGTGGACAAATTAGTATGGATAGCGACAAGATAAAAACTATCCAAGACTGGAAGGTTCCTACTTCCGTATCTGAGTTGCGGTCCTTCTTAGGATTAGCCAACTACTATAGGCGGTTCGTCGAAGGGTTTTCACGACGAGCCGCCCCATTGACAGAGCTGTTGAAGAAAGACCACCCTTGGTCGTGGTCGAATGATTGTCAAATGGCCTTTGAAAATCTGAAATCAACCATGACGAGGGGTCCTGTCCTCGGGTTGGTAGATGTCACAAAGCCATTTGAAATAGAAACCGATGCTTCCGACTTTGCTCTAGGTGGGGTCCTTATTCAAGAAGGCCACCCCATCGCTTATGAAAGTCGAAAGCTCAACGATGCCGAACGAAGATACACTGTCTCCGAGAAAGAAATGCTGGCTGTAGTCCATTGCCTTCGAGTCTGGAGACAATATCCCTTGGGATCACAGTTCGTAGTGAAGACGGATAACAGCGCCACTTGCAACTTTTTTTATCAACCAAAATTAACAGCAAAACAAGCCCGGTGGCAGGAGTCGTTGGCCGAATTCGACTTCAAGTTCGAACACAAAGCAGGAAAGAGTAATCAAGCAGCCGACACACTGAGTCGGAAGGGCGAACATGCGGCCCTGTGCATGTTAGCCCATATTCATTCAAGTAAGATCGATGGAACGATGCGCGACATCATCAAGGAACATTTACTCAAAGACCCATCGGCCAAAGCCGTCGTCGAACTAGCTAAAGCTGGAAAAACACGACAGTTTTGGGTTGAGGGAGACCTCCTGTTGACCAAAGGAAACAGATTGTATGTCCCAAGAACGGGGGAACTGAGGAAGAAGCTCATTCCGGAATGTCACGATACCTTATGGGCCGGACACCCTGGGTGGCAAAGAACGTACGCCCTAATAAAGAAGGGGTACTTCTGGCCAAACATGCAAGACGACATCATGCAATACACCAAGACGTGCCTCATCTGTCAACAAGACAAAGTCGAGAAAGCCAAAGTCTCTGGACTCTTGGAACCTCTACCCGTGCCGACAAGACCTTGGGAAAGTGTATCTCTGGACTTCATAACACACCTCCCAAAAGTCGGGGAATACGATGCCATCTTGGTTATTGTAGACCGATTCTCGAAATATGCGACATTCATCCCTACTCCAAAATTATGCTCGGCAGAACTCACGGCCCAACTGTTTTTCAAACACGTTGTAAAGCTATGGGGTATTCCGTCAAGCATCATCAGTGATAGAGATGGCAGATTCATTGGGACATTCTAGACTGAGTTATTCGCCTTCTTGGGAACAACCTTAAACATCTCCTCGAGTTATCACCCTCAAACCGATGGACAGACAGAACGGTTCAATTGCTTGCTTGAAGAATACTTACGTCACTTCGTCGACGCTCTCCAGAAGAACTGGATACAACTATTAGATGTCACCCAATTTTGCTTCAATTGCCAAACAAGCTCGTCTACAGGGAAGAGTCCCTTCGAAATTGTAAGTGGACGACAACCGACCTTACCCCATATTATTGATCATCCTTATGCAGCGAAAAATCCTCAAGCTCACAACTTTACAAGAGAATGGAAGCAGACGACAGATATAGCCCGGGCATATTTAGAGAAGGCTTCCAAGCATATGAAAAAATGGGCGGACAAGAAACGTCGCCCCCTTCAATTCCGAGTAGGAGATCAAGTTCTTATCAAGCTGAGACCAGAACAGATTAGATTTCGCAGCCGAAAGGACCAGAGACTAGTTCGAAAATATGAAGGCCCGGTTGAAGTCCTAAAAAAGATTGGGGCTACCTCATACCGAGTTGCACTACCCGCATGGATGAAAATCCACCCAGTAATTCATGTGAGCAACTTGAAGCCCTATCACCCTGACCCAGACGACGACCAACGGAATGCAACCACAAGACCGAGCATCGATCTGAAGCAGAAAGAAACTAAAGAAGTAGAAGAGATCCTAGCCTACAGGGTTAGGAAGATAGGAAGACCTGTATGGACGATTCGTGAATTCCTTGTCAAATGGAAGAATCTCCCTACAGAGGAAACAAGCTGGGAACGCGCCGAAGATCTGAACTCCGCCGCCACCCACATCGCCAGGTTTGAAAGTAGTCGGTTGACGGGGTCATCAACCAATTAGGTGGGGGAGGATGTCACGGTCATGCTCGTCCAGGGCATGTTGCCCATGGCCGCATGCCCATGACAAGCAGACCCTTGTCATGTCTTTTCATTCTAGTATTTTTCCTTTTGTAATTCTAGGGTGTATGACGCCTAAAAAATATCATGTCTAGGCCTGCCAGACTTAAAATGGCCCAGAATGTACTATAGGGGGATATGACTAGTTGTCAGCTTCTCCCTATCCAAGGTTAGATATGCTAAGCCGTTGTTATCTTTCTCTTGCTTTCTTATATAACGTCTCTTTCCAAAATCTCTCTTTCTAAAATCTCTCTCTCTCCTCGTTTTCTAAAACCTTCTTTTAAAACCGAGGCTAGAGACTCGATCGTACGTCGCTTGGCCGTAGGCGACGCAAGAACAAATTGGCTTAAGCTCACTTGTCGCTGGAAAGTGAGTGCCACACAATCGCTAGTCCGCTGCCTTCGAAAGCGCGATTGTGTCACTATGGACCCATTTTGCATGATTTCAACTTTAGTGACTCCTTCTACAGAGTGTCAATCCAAAAGTGTAAAAAGTGTCTGTCCAAAATAAAAGGGCCCAACCAAGTTCAAACGGGTGACCGGTCAAATTCTCTACCACTGAGCCATGGATCCATTTTGTAGGATTTTAACCTTAGTGACCCCGTAGACATAGTGTCGGTCCAAAAAGTGTAACAAATTTCTATCCTGGATAGAAGGGCCCAACTAGGTTCGAATTGGTGACCTCTTGATCTACAATTAAATGCTCTAACATTGAGCTATGGTCCCATTTTGTATGATCTCAACCTTAGTGACCCCTTCTACAGATGATCGGTCCAAAAGTGACCCTACCGAATCGACTATGGACCAATTTTGTATAAATTGGTGGATTACCTATCGGGAATTAAACACAGGTCGTTAGATTCAAATTCGAAAGTGCTAACCACTACACCATAGAACCACTCGTTAAACTTTATTTTGGCAGCGATTTTGATAAGCGTCAACAACGCTGGATTTTGCAAAGCTAGAGGTCGTAGTATGCTTACAGACTTTCACAAGGTATTTTCAACTTCTTTTATAGGTAATTGAACATTTGAGTCCATGCAAATGATTGGTTGGATTAGTATGAGTTTAAGAAGACAGAGGAGAGAAGAGAGACTTTGTTAGAAACTCAACCATAGGTAATCTCCAAAGATGTTTTCAATTTCTTTTATAGGTAGAATTTTAAAATCAAACCACAACAAAATTTACTTCTATCTAGCAGAATTATTTTTTGTTTGAAACAAGATTATAGATAAATTTAAAATCAAAGAAAACGGATCTGAGTTTGATATTATTTGATTTTGTGTATGGACACAACTAGCTGATTTCTTTTGATTACATTAATGAATGTATGTAGATGTTTAAAGTGTTGATCTTAATGGTTTTAGAAAATATCAACACATCATCAATATAAACTATCGAATTTTTTTGAAAGGATTGAAAATATCATTCATAATCTTCTGAAATTCGGATGGAGCGTTTTTTAGCCTAAATGACATGACGTTCCTCTCATATTTTCTAATTGGCCATTAAATGCTATTTTATATTTGTCCTTTTAAGAAATTAGAATTTTCTGAAATCCCAATTTCATGTTGAATTTTATAAAAACATTTGACTCTAAATTCTTTTTATCAAATCATTTTTGTTTTGGATTGGATATCTTATTGATTCTAAAACCTTATTCAAAGGTTTGTAGTTAATTACTGGTATAGAATTTCTGGTTTTTTTCACCATGTTGTTAACCTAAAATGTCAGAAATGACCACCTGCTCTTTGGAGACCTTATCAGTTTCCTCTACAAAATATCACCTAAAATTTCACAGTATTTAGTGTTTGATACTTTTTGACTTAACCCTAGGGTTCTATTTACGGTGAACTTGTGATTATTTTTGTCAAATTATATATTTGAATACCTAATACATTAAGATATAATATCTTATTTAAATAATATTAAAATGTTGTAGAATATCATAATATATGTTTAATTAATATGAATATCATTCAAATTTCAAATATATATTTTTATTTAATGTTTATGATACACATCAATTATTTTAATATTTAATATATCAAATACGTTTATATGTTTTGATATTATACTTCAAGACTATATGAACTTTCTCAGAGGACCTGAGAGTTACATCGGCCCACAATGCATCTAATGGACGATGCAAAACTATGGTGGCGCTTGAAGGTGAATTGTATGAAAAACTGGTCATGCACCAAAAAATTATGGGAAGACCAATGATGGAATTGAAGCAATCGACGCTCCCCTGTATGGGTTTCCAATCAAAGACCTAATGTTTGATGTTGACTCTTTTGAAGAAAGAGCCACGTGATCGAACAACAAGAAACGTGGCGGTATCTCTGAGAACTCTATCACACACATAAAAAAAACGTGTCGAAGACATTACACAGAAAATCTGGCTTTCATCGAGGAGACCCCAGTTTGATTCTCGACAATGAAATTTTATTTTCTTATTTCTTTTTATTTTATAGTTTCATCTTTTGTCACCAATTATATTTAAACTTTACCTAGGTTTGAGAAGCACTATAATGGATGAGTTCAATAGTATCTTAAACTCAAAAGACTTTTATGAACTTAGATTTGAGAGGCACTATAATGGTCAAGTTCAATAGTAGCTTAGATTAAAAAGACTTTTATGAACTTTGAACCTTTAATAGTGTTATGTCATAGATATTTTGTTCAATTTCAACAAGTGAGGTTGAGGTCATTCAAATGGTTAATGTGATAATTCGGTCATTTTTAAGGTCTCTTTTGTTGAACGCCATCATGGCTGAGATGACTGAGATGAGCACCAGAGTGAGTTTGACAAGGAGGGTCGTAGAGAACCACACCCCAAGCCAAGCTCATGTTGGGCTTAACAAACTGAAAATCCAAAAACACAAACCCTTAAATGGGAACCAGGATGCTAAGGAATTAAAAAAACTTTATTTTTGACGTTGAACACTACTTGAAGGTTACAGGAACTTGCTCATAGGACCTAAGAGTTACGTTGGCCACAATGCATCTCATGGACGGTAGCGCTCGAAGGTGGATGATATAAAAAATGGGTCATGCACCATAAACTCATGGGAAGACCGTTGATGGAATCGATGCAATTGACGCTCCCCTTGATGGGTTGCCAATTAAAGACCTGACATTTGATGTTGACTCTTTTGAAGAAAAAGCCACACGATCGAACACCTCGAAATGTCGTGGTAGCTCTAAGAACTCTATTATACGACCTGAGAGTTGAGGGCTACAGGAACTTTCTCATACGACCTGAGAGTTACATTAGCCACAATGCATCTCATGGACGATGCAAAACTATGGTAGTGCTCGAAGGTGAATGGTATAAAAAATGGGTCATGCACCATAAACTCATGGGAAGATCGTTGATGGAATCGATGCAATCGACGCTCCCCTGGATGGGTTGCCAATCAAAGACCTAACATTTGATATTGACTCTTTTGAAGAAAGAGCCACACAATCGAACAGCTCGAAACGTCGCGGTAGCCTTGAGAACTCTAACACACATAGGGAAGGACGTGTCGAAGAGTTAGACATTAAGCAAAAGATCATGCTAAAACTCTTCAGCGATCTGACAAAATACTTCAGGACATCTACACCAAAAATCCATTGTTGTCCAGCGGTCAGGATATTTGGCTTTCACCCAGGAGACTTGGGTTCGATTCTCGGCAATGGAATGTTATTTTCTTATTTCATTTTATTTTACAGTTTCTATCTTAGACTAAAAAGACTTTTTATGAACTTCGTACCTTTGTCAGAGTAATGTTATAGATATTTTGTTCAATTTCAAATGGTTAATGCGATAATCCAGTCATTTTCGAGGTCTCTCTTGTTGAACGACATCATGGTTGAGATGAGTAGGTGATTCAAATGGTTAATGCGATAATCCAGTCGTTTTCGAAGTCTCTCTTGTTGAACGACGTCATGGATGAGATGAGAAGGTGATTCAAATGGTTAATGCGATAATCCAGTCGTTTTCAAGGTCTCTCTTGTTGAACGACGTTATGGTTGAGATGAGCACTCGAGTGAGTTTGACAAGTTGGGCTGTAGAGAACCACACCTCAAGCCAAGTTCATGTGGGCTTAACAAACTTAAAATCCAAGAACACAACCCCTTAAATGTAAATCGGGATGCTAAGGAATTAAAAAGCTTTATTTTTTACGTAGAACAATACTTGAAGGTTACTGTTACTTGCTCATAGGACCTAAGAGTTACGTTGGTCGCAATGCATCTCATGGACGATGCAAAACTATGGTGGCGCTCGAAGGTGAATGGTTTAAAAAATGGGTCATGCACCATAAACTCATGGCGCACGAAGGTGAATGGAATTGATGCAATCGACGCTCCTCTGGACGGGTTGCCAATCAAAGACCTGATGTTTGATGTTGACCCTTTTGAAGAAAGAGCCACACGATCGAAGTTTGATGTTGACCCTTTTGAAGAAAGAGCCACACGATCGAACAGCTCGAAACGTCGCGGTAATTCTGAGAACTCTATCACACACATGAAAGGACGTGTCGAAGAGTTAGACATTACCCAAAACATCATAGTAAAACTCTTGAGCGATTAGACAAAAGACTTTAGGACAACTACACAAAAAATTCATTGTTGTCCAACGGTTTGGATATTTGGCTTTCACCTAGGAGATTCTGGTTTGGTTCTCTGAAATTGAATATTATTTTCTTATTTCTTTTAATTTTATAGTTTCATCTTTTGTCACCAATTATATTTAAACTTAAGCTCATTTTGAGAGGCACTTTATTGGTCAAGTTCAATATTATCGTAGATTAAAGACTTTTATGAACATCGTACCTATGTTAGTGTTATGTTATAGATATTTGTTTCAATTTCAACAAGTGGGTTGAGGTGATTCAAATGGTTAATGCGATAATCCGGCTATTTTCGAGTCCGGCTATTTTCGAGGTCTCTCTTGTTGAACGCCATCATGGTTGAGATGAGCTCCCAAATGAGTTTGACAAGGAGACTCGAATTTAAACTTTACCTACGTTTGAGAGGCACTATAATGGTCAAGTTCAATGGTATTTTAGATTAAAAAGACTTTGTTAGTGTTATGTTATAGACATTTGGTCAAGTTCAACAAGTGGGGTTGAGGTGATTCAAATGGTTAATGTCACTTTATTTGATTCAAATTGTTAATGTGATAATCCAGTTGAATAGTTACAGGTGCGGTGAACATGGAGATTAAACACGTGACCTTCTGAGCTATCCCTGCTAACATTAAAAATAAAAATTCATAAGTAAAGCTATTTCCAATAATTCATTATATTTTAAAAAGAAATAATAATCAACTAAACTTTAAGGTGCGATGAATGCAGATAGAACCAAGACCTTCCAATCTAATGCTCTCCCAACTAAGCCATCCCAGATAACATAAAAAATTACATTACAAGTTATGCAACTTAGTCAACCTATGCCAGTTGGATAAAAAACGGTATTTATTGGCAAAGTTTTCACGACCACAACATAAAATTCTCCCCATTAAACTATGACTTAGATTATCTTTTAAATTTGTTATTAAATTACTCTAAATACTTTGAATTAAATTCTGATCCTTGATTTTGATGGGCAATATCAAGACCATTATGAATTAGATTCAAATTATAAATGTAGGTCAAATTTTTAAAGGAATTACACCCTTAAATGAAGCAATGACCAATTTCAAGCTCTCTCGGTAAAACAAATAATAACCATTGATAAAACAATCTCAAAATGAATATTAATATCTTCCTAAACTTTCTTTAATCTCACAAGTTTATGAAACATTTGCTGGGGAAGTGTCTAAAATACAAGTGAAAGGTATCTCAAATTAAGAAGGGAGGAATGACATATCATGGATCTAAATTAAATGAGTGAAGTATTTTTCTTCAATCTGGCATGGACAATTGGATTCACGAGAATTCTCACAACTCGTCATGATTTCCATTCCTTCCACTTGGACTTTTGTTTTTATTTTTAACTATTACATGAACAATTTGATACACCATAAAATATATCTAATTTATTATATTATTAAAGTTTATCAATTGATGTACTTGAATGCATTTTAAATGAGTACGAGAATTAAAAAAATTTAGATTATATATCAAGTACAATCGATTACTTATTGTCTAACGACTCTAATTTTCCATTAAAAAGTAAGGTCCCTACGACATGCATGTCATGATTACCAAGTGCATAAATCCTTTAAAATAATTTACTAAAACAATGTTATGGACTCAAAAGATTCATAAAAAACCATTTAAACCAACAAATATCGAAATCAAAATACAATAATTTAAAATAATGCAACACACTTATCAAATCCAAGGGCTACTACATCAAATGCAAATGCAACTACTTTGACTCACTTCCATGGTCTCCACAGTGACGCCGTCATTCATACATTGTTGGCTTACCTTTATCTAGAAAAGAAGTAGCACGTGACTTGAGTATTTAAAAATACTTAGTAAGTAACCCCACTATTCAGGTTAAAAAATGCAATCACGTACAATCATGGTGGGATCTATCTTTTCTTAAGACATCTTGACCTTATTCTCTACTTCAAGTTCGAGTAAGGTTTGATGTGTAGTACTTTTCTATACACGAAACACACATGCGTACATGGATCCCTTAAGTGAGCTCGTATACATACCTCATGGGTCTGATGGCAGGCTAGCGAACACTAACGTTGCCAAAAACCACAAAGGGAAAGGAGCATGCATAATATCATAGTGTACATAATAAGAAAGTGTACACACGTGTACTAATCATAACGAGAAAGTCTCTCGATGCATTTGACATGCGAAATGAATGAGGTCCTATAGTTTTGAATCATGATACATAGTTATGATGCAAATAATACATCCATTTTATTTTTCATGACATAGCATTCCTATGAGACATACATACGTATACTGGACAAATATTTTTGGCTAATATACATGGTTTATCAATGTCTCATAGGCACAACGTGAACATGTTAACATAATATGCGTGGTGTAATATGTGAAGGTTCAAGCATTATATATCATTCATATCGCAACGTAGATTCATAACATATATTTCATTCATATCATAACATAAAATGTAACACTCCTAAGTTTCTTAAGCTAATTAGTGACGTCAACTCATGCCTGCTTAAATCATAAATACGGAAATTCATAATAGACATTTTTAAAATAAGGTCATGGACTTATGTAATCAATTCAAAACATGAAATTCAACCGTTTTAAAGGAAAATCAAGCTTCACACAAACACCTAACAAAATTGACTGAAATCCAATATGTCCTATCATGTACTAACGTAAAATTCAAGACATTCAAAATATTCTACTGCACTATTATTGTCTGTTCTGACTTCCATGGCCTGCCCAACGTTCACCTTCATCAGTTCATAGGCTCTTTACCTTTACCGGACAGATTAAGTTAGTACATGGCTTGAGTATTTCATAAATAATTTGATTTTTTTTTACTTCGGTAATGTTACCTAGAATATTCAAATAAACTTTTAAAAAATATGGATGGGAAAAACTTATTAAATAAGTATCTTTTTTTAACATTAAATTTGTTTCAAAATAACCTTTCTGTGAACTCTATTAAAGTAGGATGGAAATGAGTGAAGAAGAATGGTTGAATAATTGTACAAATGATCTACTAAATTAATTAATTTTATTGTGTTATTGCGTTGAAACCCTATCTGTCACAGCCCAATATTTTACTACGGACCGTGACTAACGACACGACACAAATGCACAAAGAGATTTAAATATGAAATAAAGAAAATCATCAAATTCCAATAAAGTTTTTCGAACGACAAACACAGAACACAAGACCGTTTGGAAAATAAATTTCAAAAGAATGCAAATATAAAAATAAAGACTAAGACTGGACTAACGCCCCGGGACAACCCATTCCTCTGTGACACTTCCCGGCTGATCAAGCCCACTCTTGACTGACGCCTCATGCTCCTGAAAAAAAAGGAAAACATAGCAAGGATGAGTATAAAGTTTATACTCAGTAAGCCACCTACTTGTAGGCTCTCTTCGCATCTTAATTTAACAGGTTGCCACGGTTTCCTATTTCGGTTCTAGGACATCTGGTCCTAATCTTGGTCCCTTGTGGCTTGCCCCTTGGGTTTCACTGGTTCTTCGTTCTTTCATTAAACGCCTAGAGGTTCTTTATGCCAAACTAATGTGGTCGATATCTCTCTATGAGGTGCTACCTCTACATGGCTATCTGAGACTACATGGTACTTAGCCTAGGGGTGTGCTGAGTACCCCTACGCCCATCTAGTCCACCTATGGGGGACGCAACCCAACCCGTTCCCATGCAGCTAATGGGCTGTACGACGTGGGGACACATTTCCCATCCGAAATGGCTAAGAGCAGTAAGGACTGATCAGGGACCCCTTGGTCCTCCCACGAAGCTATAGATACCGTTCACATGCTAGCAATCTATGAACACTCCGGGGTATCTTCTTGCCGTGGTAAACCGCTAAGTTTCTAGAGAAAAATTAAGTCTGACTAGAGCGGCATATCGCTCCTAACAGAAATTCCCTAATCTTATCATAGTAATGGCCCTAGCAATTAACAGAGTGCATGCAATCTTTTTCTAACATCATAGTATGTAATTCATGCAAACTAGGCATACCGACTCAACGGGGCGATGACCTCCATCCAGCACTCAGAGCACGAAGTTCGTGCTCAATGGGGCGAATTCATCCATCAAGCACCCGAAACCCGGCATACACAATTCTAACATAAATTAACACATGCACACATACAGCGGAAGCTTAAAACATACAGCAACACTCATGTAATTTACCCAATATAAACACAATAGTTAATCTGACTAATAGTTTACATGGAGAGCTAATCTGAATCAGAACTACTAGCATGCATACAATCCGAGCGAATCCTACAAGTATTTCTTCCTAAATACCGGGTGGTGACTTATCTGGTTGACGCGTGCCCTTTTGCTAGCGTTTCTTTGCCCGTGAGGTGTCCAAAAATACTGATTTCTTTAAATTAGGTCCCTATTCACGTAAAAACAAAATTAGAACTGGAATCGGGATAATAATCGGGCAAACAGAAAACAATCGGGCCAAATTGGCCGTTCCACGCGCGCTCACGCACCAGCAGTCGCGGTCGGCCAGGCCGGCCCGGTTCGGTCGGTTTGGCTCGCGTTGCGGTTCGTCCCGGCTTGCAGGCGACACGTGTCGACGCATTGCTGGAGCTGCACTGCTCCAATCGATGGTCAACGCGTGTTCGGCGCCTGTCGCCGCCCTCTGCCGCTCGCCGGCCGTTTTTTTTTCTTTCTCTTTCTTCTTTCTTCTTTGTCCTCTGAAAACCGAAACCCAGTCTATTTTTTCCAATTTTCATATCTTTCGATCTGTAGATTCGATCGATATGATTCCTTCAGCAAAGTTCTAGATCGTGTTACAGGCTACGTCCTAGTATTTTTCTGTAATTTTTTCTTAACTATCGGATGATTTAAGAATGTCAGAAGTTCGCTCACCGTTCTCGAACGACTCTCGGATCTCCGCCTTTGGGTTGAGGTCTCGGCCAAACTTCTTCACAGTCGTGCATGAGTTGTTCCTAGGTGAATATTTCAGCATTTTAGGATTGATTCACGTAGGGGACAACTCAGATCTGAGCAATGTCGTTCAGAAACCTTACCTCGCGAAATGTTCTTAGGTTTTGACGGAGCGTCGGCCTTGCTAGCCTCTCAATCCTTGCACGAGTCTCGTCTGGAGATGGATTCCGACGGTGGTTCGTTAATCTTCCCGGCTGACTCCTCTTTAATTTCTCTCTAACTCCTTCTTTCTTTTGCAGAGAATCTGACGGGGTTCTCCTTGGACCCCTATTAGGGCTGGAGGGGCAAAATGACCTTTTTGCCCCTCAGTTGACTTAGCCCCCCGCCTTTTCTTTTTTTTTTGTTTTTTTTTTTTTGGTGTTACAAATTCTCCCCTCCTTAGGAACTTTCGTCCCCGGAAGTAGCTATCTCTTGGAAGAGTTCGGGATAAGATTTCTTCACGTTCTCTTCTCGTTCCAAGGTTGCCTCTTCCTCACGGTGGTTACCCCATGAGACCTTTCCCAAGGGAATATCTTTATTACGCAACCGCCTAGTGTCTCGAGACAAAATTCTACTAGGCTTCTCCTCATAAGACAGATCTTCTCAAAGAGGAGCCTCCCATGCTCGATTACATGAGTAGGGTCGGGAGTATACTTTTACAGCATGGATATGTGGAACACATTGTGCACGGCGGCAAGGTTCGGTGGTAGGGCAATTCTGTAAGCCACAACCCCAACTCTGTCTAAAATCTCGAAGGGGCCTATGAACCTTGGGCTCAATTTCCCTTTCTTTCCGAACCTCAACACCCCCCTCATAGGGGCCACCTTCAGAAACACGTGGTCACCCACCTCAAATTTAAGGTCCCTTCTATGCACATATGCATAACTTTTCTGTCGACTCTGTGCGGTGAGTATTCTCTGCTTGATTTTCTGCACCACTGCGTTGGTGACCTAGACCAACTCTGGTCCTAGTAGTTGCTGCGTGCCTACCTCTTCCCAAAACACAGGTGTTCAACACCTACGCCCATACAGTGCCTCGAAGGGGGCCATCTGAATGGTCGCTTGATAACTATTGTTGTAGGCAAACTCCATTAAAGGCAGATGTTCGTCCCAGCACCCAGCGAAATCTAAGGAGCAGGCTCGCAATATGTCCTCTAAAACCTGGTTCAGCCTTTCAGTCTGTCCGTCCGTTTGAGGATGGAATGCTGTACTGAACCTCAACTGAGTTCCTAGTGACTTCTGAAGACTCCTCCAGTACTGAGAGGTGAACCTGGTGTCCCGGTCTGATACTATGGACACTGGTACCCCGTGTAGGCGTACTATCTCCTTGATATATCACTGAGCCCACCGATCCACTCGATATGTGGACTTTCTTGGAATGAAGTGGGTTGTCTTAGTCAGTCTGTCTACAATTACCCAGATGACGTTGGATGAAATTCAAGTCCTTTCAGGAACAAGAAGGAGGTAAATGACTTTCACAATTTTTTTTTAGATCTGAGCTGTTCGATATGTTCTTCTATGAAGGATGAAATTCGAGGATTTCTGAGAGTCCTTTCAGGAACAAGAAGGAGGTAAATGAACTGACTTTGAAGGCCAGATTTAGTATTGCAACTGTCAGTAGAGAAAATTTTCCAGCAAGCCACATGTCAAATTGCGGGAGGGAAAGCGCGTCAGACAACCAGCAAGCCGCGTGTCAGACAGCCTGAGGGACACGTATTGACAATTGGGTGGAATAACGCGTCAGGCACGTTGTAAAGTGACGCGTCTCCACTCGATATGCGACACGCGGTAGCTCTTCCGACCCATGCCCACGTCTAACCCAGTTTCACTCGAAGGATGTTCGACCCGATCCGCATGGTGCCACGCTTCAATGTAAAGAATTTCACTTCCTAGCGCGCACCTCCGATTTTGAACCCACGACTCATCAGCAACTGACCTCTCTCTCTCCACACCTTCAATTTCTCTTCAGAAGCTCAGAAATTACCTTCCCATTCTCTTCCTTCTCCTATTTGAGATAGAAAGAACTCTCACTCAGTTCCGCCACTTCCTTCTCTAACCTTTCAATCTCCATTTCAAGCTTTCTTTTCTTTTTCAGTGATTTCAAGGTCTGCAACTGAGACATCTCCACAGATTTATCCACGGCAGATTTTGGTTGTTGCTCTAAATCTCTGTTCTCTTTCTGATGATCCGAAAGTTTCTTTGGCTCGTTCGCTGATCGCGTGTTCAATCCAGATTCCTTCTTCGATTTTCTCATCTCCAATATTGCAATTTTGCCAAATCCGCTGCGTATCCCCTCGTTTCCAACGACTTCCACCGCCTCACAACTACCGTCATCGTCTTTTGCTCTGCCGTGTTCTTTTGCTTTCAGATCTTCATTTTGAGCCATTAAGAGAAGACCTTCGTTTGTTGCGTCATCCAAGGCTAGGTTGATTGTTTCTTCCACCTTTTTATCAGCTCGACAATCTTTTACAAAACGCCCCTCTGCCACAGTTGTAACATTATCAGAGTTACAATCATTTGCATAGTGACCATGTATGTGACATTTGTAGCACTGAATGTTGGAGTAAATTGATCGGTCCCCTCTTCCTTGACTGCGTCCTCTTCCATGCCAATTTTCTTGTCTCGACTGTCCCTTCTTCTTATACTCTCCTTCATGACTGCTGCCTTGACCACCATGACCATTTTTACTACTTGGACGGTCAAAACGTCTACCTTCAAAATTTTGAGAATAGAGTACCTTTTCATCTTTGATTGACGCCTTGATTTGAAGTGCTTCATCGAGTGTTTCCTCCTTCTTCTTCTTACGTTGCTCGTGTGCCTCGAGAGAACCGGCTAGCTCATCGACTGTGAACGTCGCTAGGTCCTTTAACTCTTCTATCGCGCATACAACATTCTCAAAGTTGTTGGTTAATGACCTTAAAATCTTCTCCAAAACCTGGGTCTCGGCTAACATTTCTCCATTTCGATTGAGTTGGTTTACCACAGTTTGTACATGCATGATGTAGTCAGATACACTTTCTGACTCCTTCATCTTCATGCTCTCCAACTTGCCACGAAAAGTTTGGTGACGCACTTGCTTGACTCGGTCGATCCTTTGAACACTTTTCCTAAAGTGTCCCACACTTCTTTTGAAGTAGTTGCACTTGCAAGCTTCTCAAAGCCCGACTCGTCAACGACTCGGAACAACATGTATAGTGTCCTCTTATCCTTTTATCGCACCTCTTTTAACACCTTGTTTCGTGCCGCTGTATAACCTGTGGTATCTTTTGGTTCTTCTAACCCTTCTTCGACCACCTCCCATGCATCTTGAGAACCGAGAAAAGCTTTCATATGAATGCGATAGCGGCATTTGACCCGTCACATTCGTCATTGGCTTGATACAAATTTGTTAAAGAAAACTCATAAATTTGTGAAATAATTCTCACACACACTGACGATAGAAGGAGACAAAGAACACTCTGTTTATCTGAAAAAACAATCTTCTATTGCTTCTCTGTTTCTTTTTTTTTTTCTCTGCTCTACTTTACGGTTTTACAATAGTAATAACAAACGTATTTATAAGGTCTTCTAAAACTAAATCTAGACATAAGGATGCCACTGTTTCCTAACCCATAAAAAGTCATTGTTCCTGTAAAGATTCTTGGCCTTTCATCTTCAACACTCTTGGCCTTTTCCTCTAAGACTGACTCATGGGGAATCCATCCCTGCCACTTCCTTGCGATGAATCCCTTACCCTGATCCCCACACAAATAAATAGAGAATTTCGTGGAAATGGAGAATGAAATAGATGGTGGGGATGATGACATGGAATGGACATCGCTACCTGTGGCCCCTACACATGTCGTGTTTTATGATTGTATGACATATACTATGTTATGTATATGCTATGATATACGATATGTTGCATACAAGTTACGCTATGATATCATATACACTATTCTAGGAGTATGAGACATTAGAAAATCATGTATTGTTAATAATTAAAAATATGAAATGAATCAAGTATTTATATCTCATAGGAACACTATGCTAGGAATAGATTGGAGGTACGACTAGTGCCATGAATATATGTCATTCTTTAATGTTATGGGACCTCATGCATTTTGTATACCACGTGCATCGAGATACTTCTATATTATGTTTAGTACACCCTATGCCTATGTATTGTTAATCATGAACAATATGACAATAATCAATTATGTATGTCTCATAGGAACATTATGTCGTGTTTTAATGTTAGGGATCTCATGTATTTTATATGGGAGGTGCATCGGGATACTTCCCCATTATGATTAGTACAGACACATACCTTACAATATTTATGTTCTTTATGATATTATGCGGGTCTTTTCCCTTCATGGTATTTGGTAGTGTGAGTGTGCACAAGCTCGACGAGGCAGACCCACAGAGTACTCTTATACCAACCCACCTGGTGGCCAATATGCACATTCATGGGTCGTGTGTAGGGAAGTACAACATATTCAACTCTGCTCGGACTGAAAAGCAAAGCCCAATCCCATGCCACAATGTATTTATGAAAGGATAGATCCCACTATATTACACGTGATTCATATTCCGACCCTAACAGTGGGATTACTTACTGAGTATTTATTAAAGTACTCAATCCACATAATACTCTTATTTTAAAGTAAAGGTAAGATACCCATTTACGGATGACAACGTTGCGTTGAAGGCCAAGGAATCAAATTTAGGGCAGTTGCATTCATGTTATTTTTAATGATCCTTAGGTTATATTAGGGCATTGCTTTATTTTTATTGAAACTAATGTTATCTATTTTCCACTATGTTGTTCATAAACGTTTAGGCAATAGTTTGGAACAAGAATCGAGCTCCCAATAGTAAGCAATAAGCGTTTAGATTTTGGGTCTCCTACTCTCAGATTTCTTCCAAATTCGAGAGCAATTCTACACCATTTCGATTCAAACTTGTTCTTACAAAGCTGAAAGTGCCTAGAAATCATTCCCCCAATCCAATTCGTCATTGAACAGCTTCAAGGAAAACTCAAAATTTCAATCCGAGGATAAACAAGAATATGTCAAGCAAGGACGATCCCAATTGTACCTCCAAGGAATGTTTCCATAGAAGACAACAAAGAGAAATAACCTAAAAAACAAGCCCAATTGAAGAAAATCCGTTTTGGGCTCGAATTAGGGGTAAGTTTCAAAATCCTATCTACGGTCTCTTTTCATTCACATTAAGGAATCCTTCAGCTTCATAGCAAGAAGTTACTTGTACTCCATTTTTACCAACTATGAAGCCAAAAAAGTTAAGTTTTTCCATGCAAAAACTACCCTTATTAAAATTAGCGTAAAGTTTCTCTTTCCTAAGCATAATCAAAACTTACCTAACATGCTTCACATGCTCATACAAAGTCTTTGAATAAATTAAAATATCATTAACATGTACACCAACATGCTTTCCTAAATATTCTCTTAAAACGTGATTCATTAAGCGCATAGTACTAAAAGCATTAGTTAACCCATAAGTCATAACAAGTCATTCATACAATCCAACCTTAGTCTTGAAAACTCTTTTCCATTCATCTTCTATATGCCTTCTAATTTAATGATATACAGATTTCAAATCAATCTTTGTAAATAGATATGAACCATGCAATTCATCAAGCATATGGTCTAGCCTAGGAATAGGACGTTGATACTTTACAGTGATTTTGTTGATGGCTCAAGAATCCACGCACATGTGCCACATTCCATCTTCCTTTGGCATCAATAAGACTGGTACAGAACATGGACTCAAACTCTCTCGTATATAGCCCTTCTCCATGAGCTCCCCAACTTGCCTCTAAATTTCTCTAGTCTTAGTTGGGTTTTCTCTATAAGCTGGCCTATTAGGAATGATTGCACCCGTTATAAAATCTATTTTATGTTCAATATCTCTCATGAGAGGTAGTCCTTTAGGTACTTCATCTTGGAACACATTCTCAAATTCTTGTAAAAGAGATTGAAACATACAAGGCAAATAAAAATTGTTATCGTTAGAGACCAAACATCCTTACTTGTACACAAGTATAAAGATGGTTTTTGTGAAAACAGTCGGCTTCTAACCTCTCCAACTCTAGCCAAACAACTCACTTTCTTTCATTTTTTTTTTTTCAATTTCATTATTCTTTTCACAATTTTTAAGCTTTCAATTTCTCCTCATTCTCTTGGATTTCTTCTTCAACTAGCTCATCTTGGTCACTTTCCTCACTATGTGAGACAACTTGTCCATTCTTTATGATCATGACTCAATTGTTAGGATAATCACCACTAATATGACCTTGTATTCCTCCACTTCCTATTTACCCTTGGATGTCTCATCTTTGTTCTTTTTTTCAATCTCATACTTGCCTCTAACCTTGAAATTTATCCTTTCAATATTTGCATTTTTTTTCCAAGCGTTGTAAGTAATAGACTTAGAAATAGCATACCTCTTGGAGTTCTCGTTCTCCCAAGCTAGTTGCCCTGCGATTTTAATAGCAAGGTATAACAATTTTTGTATATCGAAGTATGCTTGCCGATCCACTTAGTGAGCAAGTTTTCAGGTCATCCCACCGAGGAATCTCGCCATTGTATCATCTTCGTCTTTATCAATGCATGCTCTATTCATAAGGGCCTCCCTTTCTGTGTAATATTCTTTAATACTTTTGGATCCCTATAGCAGAATCTAGTGTTTTTACTCGAGTACTCGAGAATAATGCTTCAAAATGTAACTTTTTCTCATTAATGTCTTTAATTCCTCCAACGTTTCAATTGGTTCTTCATAATTTCTCCTCCACTCTATTTTCAATGATGTCCACCATATATTAGCGTAATCACAAAATTCAGCCACAACAAGCTTCAAGAGAGAAGTATTTTAGAAAACATGAGAAAGGAAATACATTGAAAAAAAAGTTTAAAGAAAGCAATGTTATAAGCTAAAAGCGAATAAGCAACAACGACTTTGATAGCATATGACCAGGGTAGGAAGAATTCACAACTAGTCACATCCCTTATAGAATATTTTGGAGTATTTTAGCCCATATAAATCTCGTAAGGACCATTTATAGAAATAAAGATATAAATGGTCTAAAATCTGATAGCCCATATAGAAATAAAGATATAAATGGTCTAAAATAAATGGTAACCACCATTTATAATGAACAAATATGATAAGGATTTCTTTTTTTGTTTTTTTTTTCAATGTCTAAATATGATCTTCAAAAAGAAAAGAAGAACAAGGTCAAAAGATGATGAAGAGGATGGAAATGGCAGCAAGAAATAAATGGACAGATTTGAAGAAAAGAAAAACATAAACGAATCAACCAGAGATAAAATCAATTCTAGAATAGGCCACATAGATGCAACCTAGGCTCTCATACCAAATTGATTAGGCAACCCTAATCATCAACCCAACCATCAAGTTTAGTTCTCAAAGCTTTTGTTTTATAATTTTTTTTTTAATTTTTTAATGTTTTTTTCTTTCGTAGGTTTTGGTCTTGCCAACTATTCTCAAGTGGCAAGTCACCAATCATTTGATCTTTCAGGAGTCATATGTCATATAGTCATATAGTGCATATTCGCCAACTCACCTATTGGAACTTGAATCGATAGTAGGGGAAATGGTAAGAGCATAACTAAATTACCTGATTTCTGAAATGCTTAGAAGAGTTAAACTGCATGGCACCAATAGCCGGGAATAACTTAGATAAGCTAAATAGGGCACAACGACAATAACTCAATTTTAAAAACTTCAAAGCACAACTATAATAACTCAATTTTCAAGGCTTCAAATCATTTTTCATGACAGGTACTGACAAAGAAAAAAATTGATAAAAATTGTTACGTGATTCGAAAAATAAGGACAACTACTCGTAACACATAAAACTTGCGTGACAAAGAAAAAAATTGATAAAAATTGGAACGAGATTTGAAAACTAAGGACAACAACTCGTAACACATAGAACTGACGGCTCGAGACGACCCTCCTCTGTGACCTTAACTAACAATTAGTGATCCCCCAAAAAGGAAAAGTAATATATAGTGCAACTAAATAAGTAATCACTTGTAGGCGGTAATCGAATCCTTGGTCAAGCAAGTTGCCACGGGTTTTTCTCTATGTCATAGAAAGTTCAGGTGTAGATTATATTTAACGACCCTAGTTTTCTAGGGAACTAGAGTCACTAGAATATGCATGATGTAACTGCTTTATGCGAAAATATTTTTTACATTATGTTTTTGTATCGAAGGTACCCCTGAAAAATAACTCAACATTATTATTAAGGATGCTAGACTAAGACTATGTAACAATGTTATGAATCATGAACCTCCATAATTATATGACATTGTCCATTTTGGTTGAAGGGTTAAATTTTTCCACATACTAAAATGGAATGATTCATTCCCATTGCTAAAAAGAGAGCTTGAACCTCCCCAACCTTATCGTTAACAATCATACGCTCTAACCAACTGAACTATTCAAACAAATTATGAGTATTAGCCTAGATATTGTCTACTTTGGCTCGTTACATATTGTCGTCAACCGCACGGTTTTAAAACGCGTCTAATAGTGAGAGATTTCCACATGCTTATAAGAAATGTTTCATCCCCTCCCCAACCGATGTGGTATTTCATAATCCACCCCCTTGTGTTCCCAGTAATCTCGTTGGCACACCACCCAATAACTAGCTCTAATACAATTTGTTACAAACCAAGCCCACCTCTATTAGATATTGTCTACTTTGGCTAATTACGTATCACCATCAGCCTCACGATTTTAAAATATGTCTACTAAAATGAGTTATCTACAACCTTAAAGAAAATGCTTGGTTCCCCTCTCCAATTGTTAGCAGATATTATTTTTTTTTCTGTTACTTATCGTTGTATGTCTAAAAGTTTTAAAACGCGTCTATTAGGGAGAGTTTTCCACATCCTTATAAGGAATGCTTCATTCCCCTCTCCAACCAATGTTAGATCTCAAAATAAATAGTTAGGATGGTTGAGTGGTCTAAGGTCCCATACTCAAGTTCTAGTCTTTGTGAGTGGGTGTGGGTTCAAATCCCACTTTTGAAACCTTTATATTAACTATATTAGGGTAAGTTTTCTTTTGTTCATTCTTGTTTTCTTTGATACTTGTTCTTAATACACATTTGAGATTCCTTAACACAAGTGTTTAACTTAATAAATTGTACTTGGAATTGGCATACAAAACACTAAAAACGATATGTAATCTTATACTCTCACTCTGTCAAATTGCTAGTTTAATTAAACGATTAGTTTGTCAAATTGCTAGTTAAGAGTTTAAAGGTATACTTACTTGGTCTAGTAGGGAGTCCTCCTAAGCTAGGCCATAGAGAAACCTTGGGCTCTCATACCACTCTGTAAGGATCGGGCTATCGCGATTGTTCTAAAAGACGGAAATTTTTTTCGTGAAATAAACAAAAGAATTTAAAAAATTATATTCACATAATATCAAAATAAAGTTTATACATAAGTATTTATAACACAACATACTAGTTAAAATATAAAATAACGAACGGGCACAAAACGTTTTAAAACAAATGGGTTGAGGACAACGAGTGAGGTTTGCCTATGGCACCTGCTACAGAGTCCGCTCCCGACCTCGACCAACTCCTTATTACCTAAAACAAATGGAGAATAAAGAATGAGACAAAGACTCTATAAGTAGCCTACTTGCAGGCTCTTAATCATGTCCTTAATATTCTAGGGTACCACATTCTTTGTTGTTGTCTTGTTCTTGTTCTTGTTATTGTTGTAAGTACTTAAGTTCTCCAGTTCTTGTTCTTGAGTTTGGGTTCTTATCTTGATTATCCTGAGGACCTTGGTCCCTGGATTATGAAACGTTGGTTATCCTTTAAGGCCTTAGTACATGGTTCTTGGTTCTTGGTTATTGGTTCTTGTCCTTAGAACTTGGTTCTTGATCCATGTTCTAGACCTTGATCTTTCTCTTGTTCCTGATACTTTCTTTGTTCTTGTTCTGTTCTTGATCCGTTCTCCAAGACACTCCCCCTAGGATTTATGGCACTAGCTATTCACCTAACAATCCTATGTCCAAAGCTTCACCAGTTCCTCGATACAATCTTAACCTACGTTCATGGCTTCATGAGTTTCAATCGACGTTGTTAGGTTATGGAGCCTGATACTTATTTATAGCTTGGTCAACGGTTATATCCGGTAAAGCTATATTTGGTAAAGCTATATATAGTAAAGCTATATATGGTAAAGCAATATCCGGCAAAGCTACATATGGTAAATAGCTATATATAGTAAATGGCTAAATCTGGTAAAGCTATATATAGTAAACTATACTATATATATATCTGATCCGGTAGAGCTTTGAAGTCGTACTTTTCTTTTCTCTGTACTCTCTCTTGTTGTACATACCTGAAGTCATCAATAAAAACAAAATCCTTTTAGCCAGAGTTCTCCTTGCAATTTTACTATCCCATTCTTTGTGTTCATCTAGATCGAGCGTGTGCGTTGTTGTTCGATCCTAACAATTGGTATCAGAGCTAACGACTGGTATCGATCCTAACAACTGGTATCAGAGCTAACGACTGATATCGATCCTAACAACTGGTATCAGAGCCAGGCGAAACTCACCACGATCTGTGAAGATGGAAAGTTCAAAGATTGGAATTGAGAAGTTCGATGGATCCGATTTCGGTTTCTGGAAAATGCAGATTGAAGATTATCTATACCAGAAAGATCTTCACGAACCTCTGTTGGGGGTGAAGTCGGATACCATGAACACGGAACAGTGGAAGCTCAAGGATCGACAAGCCTTGGGGCTGATCTTGTTGACGTTATCCAGAAACGTGGCGTTCAACATTATCAAGGAGAAGACAACGTCAGGTCTGTTAAAGACGCTGTCGAATATGTACGAAAAACCGTCGGCTATGAACAAGATGTATTTGATGCGGAGATTGTTATGAGTCCTTAAGAGAACTGCGTTACGAGCAAATAGAAACGAGTTAGCTTCACAAAGACTGCTAGAGAATTGAAGAAAAGTACCGGAAGCAGCGTCGCTGAAACTTAGAGGGGGTTGTGTCGGCCGGAAGCGTCGCTGAAACTCCAGTGGGGGGTTGCGTCGGCCGGAAGCAGCGTCGCTGAAACTCCAGAAGGGGTTGTGTCAGCCGGAAGCGTCGCTGAAACTCCAGAGGGGGGTTGCGTCGGCCGGAAGCAGTGTCGCTGAAACTCTAGAGGGGGTTGCGTCGGCTGAAAGCGTCGCTAAAAACTCTAGAGGGGGTTGGGTTGGCCGGAAGCGTCGCTAAAACTCCAGAGGGGGTTGTGTCGGCCGGAAGCGTCACTAAAATTCCAGATGGGGTTGCGTCGGCTGGAAGCGTCGCTGAAACTCTAGAGGAAGTTGCATCGACCGGAAGCATCGCTGAAACTTCAGAGGAAGTTGCTTCGGCCGAAAGCGTCGCTGAAACTTCAGAGGGGGTTGCGTCGGCTAAAAGCATCGCTGAAACTCCAGAGAAAGTTGCGTCGGCCGGAAGCGTCGCTGAAACTCCAGAGGGGGTTGTGTCGGCCGGAAGCGTCGCTGAAACTCTAGAGGGGGTTGTGTCGGCCGGAAGCGTCGCTGAAACTCCAGAGGGGGTTGCGTCGGTCAGAAGCGTCGCTGAAACTCCAGAGGAAGTTGTGTCGGCCGGAAGCGTCACTGAAACTCTAGAGGGGGTTGCATCGGCCGAAAGCGTCGCTGAAACTCCAGAGGAAGTTGCGTCGGCCGGAAGCGTCGTTGAAACTCTAGAGGGGGTTGCATCGGCCGAAAGCGTCGCTGAAACTCCAGAGGAAGTTGCGTCGGCCGGAAGCGTCGTTGAAACTCTAGAGGGGGTTGTGTCGATCGGAAGCATCGCTGAAACTCCAGAGGGAGTTGCGTCGGCCGGAAGCGTCGCTGAAACACCAGAGGTGAAGCAAGTGGGAGTTGAGGTTGAGTTGCTCAAAGATTCACAGAGTGATGTTGTAGCGGATACTCAAGAAACTCCTTAGACTCTTGCTGAGAAACCAGATGTGAAGCAAGTGGGAGTTGAGATTTAGTTGCTCAAAGATTCACAGAGTGATGTTGTAGCGGATACTCAAGAAACTCCTGAGACCCTTGCTGAGAAACCAGAGGTGAAGCAAGTGGGAGTTGAGGTTGAGTTGCTAAAAGATTCACATAGTGATGTTGTAGCAGATACTCAATAAACTCTTGAGACTCATGCTGTTGGCGAGGAACCCGGTCTATCATTCAAAATACAGAAGGCGATGCCCTTGCACTCGTAGGTTAGTTGAAGATGGTGATGTGTTTTGAGAAGATAGAGGGTGCAAAGAATCCAGCAAACATGTTGACAAAATGTGTTGATGTTGGAATATTGAGGTTGTGCAAAACCTCAATTGGTATGGTGCAGTGAAGATGCTCATGGTCGTTTGAGAGTGAAATTCTTGGTTGACTAGATCAGTCTCCAAGTGGGAGAATTGTTAGGTTATGGAGCCTGATACTTATTTATAGCTTGGTCAACGGTTATATCCGGTAAAGCTATATTTGGTAAAGCTATATATAGTAAAGCTATATATGGTAAAGCAATATCCGGCAAAGCTATATATGGTAAATAGCTATATATAGTAGATGGCTAAATCTGGTAAAGCTATATATAGTAAACTATACTATATATATATCTGATCCGGTAGAGCTTTGAAGTCGTACTTTTCTTTTCTCTATACTCTTTCTTGTTGTACATACCTGAAGTCATCAATAAAAACAAAATCCTTTTAGCCAGAGTTCTCCTTGCAATTTCACTATCCCATTCTTTGTGTTCATCTAGATCGAGCGTGTGCGTTGTTGTGCGATCCTAACAATTGGTATCAGAGCTAACAACTGGTATCGATCCTAACAGACGTAGTCTTAACCCGCATCTTAGGGCTTGCCCTCCGATACCGTCTGCTAACCTATGCCCAAGGCTTCATGCATTCCAAGCGGCATAGTCTGAAAACCAACATCCAAGACTTCTTAAGTTCCAAGAGATAGAGTCTAATCTTGCATCAAGGGCTTGCCCTATGATATAGTCTGAAACCTTACACTAAAGGCTTCATGCGTTCCAAGCAGCGTAGTCTAAGTCATGAGCACGTTGTACCTTGGGAGGTCTTAGGAGTTGATTCTTGGCTAGGGTAACTTACTATCTTCTTGTTCCATCATTGCCTTAGACTACTCCCCATGAAAAACCATAAAGGTCATGTGGTTGATGCATACATGAACATGGCATCCTGCAAATCTTTTGGGTACCCGTAACATGGTGCAGGGCTCTTCTAAGTGAGAGAAATGAGGCCAATCATGATATTCTGCAAAGGAAACATGGTGCAGGACATCCCACCTAGAAGAAGAAATCTTGGGCCTCAAAAAGCATTGCGTGGTGGGAGGTCATAGGTCCCTTATCCTTGAGTGGTACCTTGCATCTTCTTACTTGGGTAGTTGTAAAGCTTGTGTGGTATTGTTCTTTGTTCTCAATCTTGTAAGTTTCTAAGGTTCGTAATTCCTTGAGGCATAAGTTGTAACTTTCCGTTGTAACCATATGAACCCATCTTAGCATGCGTTGTTCTAGAAGGTCATAAATTCCTAAGGAGTTCTTTAGAGGGTTCTAGAAGAGTCTTGATTCCTGTTGTGTTTCCTTTAGGTGTTTCTTGGGTCCTAACTTGGTTTAGGTTCCAAATTTGCTCCAATCAACTTGAAACCACAAACATATCTTCATGTTCTTCATAATAGACCTTATAAGAAGTATGAAACAATTTGGAGCACGTATAGACCTTGGATTTTCATAAGTCGTCCTAGGGGCATTTTGGTCATTTTACCCATAATTCTTGGTTTTGCTACTTAACGTGTTTCAATAGCTTTTAAATTTTCATAAGTCATCCTAGGAGTTCATTTAGTGGGTTATTTTAACGTTACTTAAATCATGAGCATTTTGATCAGTTCAGGGCCTTAACGCAAAGTTCTTTTTGTTTTTCTTTCATATATCCTAAATTCATACTTATTTTAGGGTTCATATGGAAAATCCAATGGATTCCTACAAGTATGTTTTAACAAAACGTCCAAGGTCACTACTTACCTCACTGTTGACATTTGGGATTTCCATTACAAGTATGTTTTAACAAAACGTCCAAGGTCACTACTTACCTCATTGTCGACATTTGGGATTTCCATTCATGAGCTTCCAGTATTCGAATTATCTAAAATTTCCTTCCACAGACTCCTTAGTTTGTCTAGTTTCTAGAACCATAAAAATTTTCATGAGAACCGGTCAGGAAGGAGGTTAAAATTGCAAAAAACGAGGGAAGGTCAACATATACCTATCTTTGACTTTTATTGGTCAAAGTTTGACCTTTGACTTTGGACTTCATCTTCTTCATTGGTAGCTAGAAAAATCTCGATTTTTTCTTATCAGACCACTCTGGTTTTACCTTTTTACAGCTATATATAGACATCTAACGGATTCTATTGCTCCACGAAATCTTTAGATGAAGTTTCAAGCAAGAAGTAGAGACCAAGTTCATACCTTTTTGTGGTCTGTAGCACAAGTTATAACCTTCCAAAGTTCATCAGAAAACATGTTTCTCGCCGGAGTATATCTAGAAACCTTTTGTTGGACAGCCAATTATAAAACTTTTCAGTGCCTGATTCCTTCACGAAACTTGTTGTAAATCCCATACGAAATATGTAAGAGTTGGTAGGAAGGAAAATGATTAACCATAGCCTCGAGAAAGAAAAACCCATAATTTAAGAGCTTCAAACTTGAGTTTTAGGAATTCTCATCACTCGATTCTTGTCTTAAAACTTTGCCCCAACTTCAGACTTTATAGGGGAAGCTTCCACCGACATTGAGAGCTCCAGAATCGTCGTGATTTGGAATTTTCTGGATAATTCGTCGGAAATATCCTCTCCGATCAGCGAGCTACCAACTATGAGTTTGAATTTCGACTGTGGGATTTGATGATCTTTGAACGTTCTAGATTGTATCCAAATTTGGGGAAAATCCTTGACACGATTTTCAGATTCGAAGGTCTTTGTGGAGATGGTCACATGCAGAGGTTTTTATTTTCAGCAGAATGGCACTTTCGTAATTATCCATATAATCCGGGTAATTTGGTAATTTGCCACTTTCAAAATATTTTATTATTATTTTTTTCGAAAAATTCATAATTTTCCTAAACTTTTCTTCATCTCTTATTTGTCATTTTTCCGTCCTTGAGCATCTTGAAATTCCCTCTAGATAAGGAATTAAATATCCAAAAAATTTCTTAAAAATTGGAAAGTGACCTTTTCGTGTTTTCGCTTACGCTTTCATTCCCAATACTTTTCCAAAGGCCTTATTCATTACAGTTACTCATTAGGGTATAGAAATTACTTGCTTAAGACCCTTCCTTGCTTAATCCTCTTAACTTTTTTATTGGATCCTTTCGGTCTTACATGTGGCTTTGCTTTATTTTTGGGGTGTTGCAGCTTCTTACCTCAACCGACCACCAACAAACAGCTCAAAAAGAAATGTAGAAATTTAAAATAAACAGACGACTGGATTCCTTGCGACGACACCCTCTGGACCACATAGTTCTCGAGGAGCGCTTCTTACCTTGACCAATATTCAACAAACAATTAAAAACTAAATGTAGAAATTCAAAATAAACAGACACGACGTGATGCCTTGGGACGATCCCCGCTGTTACCGCATAGTTCTCGAGCAATGCTTCTATAACACCTGTTCATCGACTGTTCGATTCACATGAGTTACCACTAACATAGATATTTTTGCTTCGAAAATCGGTCATAAAATAAAAAAATTCATACATGACAAGTAAAGCATGTGAATCAAGTATACTTTACAACACAAAATATTCAAATTAAGTTTTCAACAACAAAAGCACATGTACTTAAAACCGACTCAGAAAAGGATTACTTGTTGTCTCAACCTGCTGGTCTTGTCCTCGATTGGCCTGCAACTTCTTATTTGGCCAAAAAAATTAAAATAATTTTGATAAGTAATTAATTTACTCAATAAATAGCTAACTTGTCATTCACAAGTTTATTACTTATCTTTCTAGTTGTTATTAAGTTTTATTCTCAATTAATTCCTAGTTTCTTTTAGGATCATTGGTAAGTTAGTAACATATTTCAACTACCTCTAGCTTAGGTTACTTCTATATGGTTATTTAGAATTTCAGGACTCATATGTAAGACTCACTCTCAATAAATTACAATCCGTCAACTAATTTCTTTGGCAGCATGTAACATCATATATACCAAAGGTCAGGAATACTCATTGTTCCTAACTTAGCACACACCGCGTCTGTCAGGAACTCTGCGAGAATTAGTAGACTACAATGCTCATATTATAAATCTTCCGATAATTTGTTATGCGATAAATGGAAATGCAGTAAAGATGAGAATCAATATTTGGTTTACCATGGTTAGAAGAAATATCTCTCTGAAAGCACAAAATTTCATGGACAATGTCAACTAAATTGACAAGTATCGAAAGAAATTGATAAATTTTCCGACGCTTGCTTATTTTGTTAGCCAATGTATGCTACGTGACAAAATTTAGTGCATCTAGAGATATTTTTGCCCACCATAATCTACCTTTGAAGCCTCCAAAGCCCCCCATCTCCCTTATATTTCTTTTTCCCCATTTGCTTCCCTACTCCTTCATTGGCACCCTCTTTCTTCCATTTTGTGTGTTTTTCTCGTGGTCAATGGCTATCCATTTTCGGTGTTTGAGGGAACTTGCTACTTTTTGGGTTTTCTCTCTTTTTAAATATCTTTTTGTTTCGTTTGTTCATAAATTATGTTGTCAGTTTAGGTTCATTTTGATGGTGTTACTATAACACGTGCGGAAGCAATTTGGATCTTAGGCACTCTAAGTACATCAATTATAGTAAATTAGCTAGCATGTTCAAAAGAATTAAAACTCAATGAGTTTGAATACTAACATTTTGTAGTTCAAATTCCTTTTTCCTCATGAACGGTTTCGAACCACCACTAGTGTCTTTCCTACTATTCTCCGGCCTTAGAACAAGATTGTGGTATCGGGTGAGTGATGAAACTTGATAGAAATTTAATATATGTAAACCGAGAGTTTTGAGATATTTGCATGTTCATGCTAATTTGAGATTACCAAATTTTGACACTCAAAATTCCACTCAAATTTATGGGATTACGTGGCAAGCATGCAAGTTTGAGTTAACCATCATAGTCGAGCTAACTGTCTGTAGCGACGTCTAAGGGTCAGCAGACCCCTGAGTGTCATGCAAGGCATGATGATGATCATCATCGTAGTGTAAGCATCCGTACTCATCATCATAAATGGGAAGTAACTTGATGTATATGTACACACAAAATGCATGAGGTCCCTAGGGTTTTTCATCTTTAGAACATCTTTATGACACAACCCTATATACACTTCACATATTACTCTACGTAATATGCATGCCTTGGCCTTCATACGTTCATCATCATTAACATTGGCTAGGGTTGTATCTTAAAAATACTCAGTCTCATAGTGCATCATGTCATTTAATACATGCACCACGTCTTAATACGGAATAATGTCATATTAATCAATCTTATAATCTTCCATCTTACATCGTCATTTTATCATGCATCATCATCATCATATCATCATGATACAACA
Organism: Cucurbita pepo subsp. pepo; assembly: GCF_057944985.1. Lineage (NCBI taxonomy): Eukaryota > Viridiplantae > Streptophyta > Magnoliopsida > Cucurbitales > Cucurbitaceae > Cucurbita > Cucurbita pepo. The sequence goes on along the minus strand of NC_141813.1, from coordinate 113,959 downwards.
TCATCATGTAACATCATCATATAACATAATATAACATCATACAGCATCATCAAATAACATAGTCATAGTCACCACCTCATAAAATATAAAGCATAAATGATACGTGCAAGGACCACTGGGCATGTGTCGTCATAGATAAATCAAGTTGTCCGACTTAGCCGATAGTAAGGCCACTTACTTGGATGGTCTTGGCCGACATTTTCTCAAGTACAATTGAATTTTGTCTCTCGAAGTTACTCCAAGTGTTGTCGAGATTTGTTTTCTATTAAAACGCCCATCTCACTTCGTTAGTAATTTACATTTCTAATCTAATTTAACTTGAACTTTAGAAATAAGACGTTATACTGACCTTAAATATTTCTATTAAAGTAAAAATAAGCTTCAGAAGGGAAAAAAAAACGTAAAGGTCGGTGTCAAAATGTCAAACCAAGCCTAGTACACCATATTTTAGCCTAGGACTCTGAGATGCTGAGCCGAAGGAGCCGGTGTATGCAATAGTGACCCTGTCGCTGAGGGACATTGACATATGAGCAGGTTGCGAACTGGTTCGAGGTGCGGGTCTCAAATGTTCATGTGGGCGCACAGGTCTGTGTAGTGGATCCGTGGGTTGGGGTGTGTTCTGTGTATTTGGGCTTGAATGTGGGTTTTTGGGCAAAGCACAGAGGAACTGAACTACTGGACTGGTTGTTGGTTGGTATCAGGTTGCTGTGTTGGGTATCTAGTTACTAGACCAAATTGGGTATGTTGCTGTGTTGGGTATCTAGTTACTAGACCAAATTGGGTATGAGGTTGCTTGACTGGAATGAGGTTGCTGGTATTCGAGTTTGGGTCCGAGCAGGTGGACTTGGGTATGAGGTTGCTTGACTGGAATGAGGTTGCTGGTATTCGAGTTTGGGTCCGAGCAGGTGGACTTCAACTTCTCCACTCGTTTCCACCCATTTTTCTTTCTTCATTTCTCCGTATCAAAACTTGTGGACTTCATCTTCTCCACTCGTTTCCACCCATTTTTCTTTCTTCATTTCTCTGTATCAAAACTTGTTGTCTACATCCAGTTTCTTCTCATTTCTCACGGTGTTAACCGTCTTTGTACGTTGGATCATACCCCTCTATCTCGCTAGTGTTGTGTACGTTGGATCCCATGGTCGTCATCTCGACATCGTCATTTGCGCAGAGGTGCCTTGCCTACGTTGGAGTAGGTAGACTTATTCCCATAGCTAGAAGTAGGGTTTGAACCTCCAACCTTGTGGTTAACAGCCACACGCTCTAAACAACTGAGCTATTCCAGCTAATTATTTGTAATAGCTCAAGCGCACACACTCTTATAACGAATGTTTCATCCCCTCTCTAACCAATGTTGGATCTCACAATCTACCCTCCTTGGGGGCCTAGCGTCCTTGCTGGCACACCGCTTGGTGACTAACTCTAATAGCTTTTGTAATAGCTCAAACTCACCGCTAGCAAATATTGTTTGCTTTTGCCCATTACGTATCGTTATCAGCCTCACAATTCTAAAACGAGTCTACTAGGGAGAGGTTTCCACACTCTTCTAAGGAATGCTTCGTTCTCATTTTCAGCCGCTAAAAAATATTGTCCATTTTTACCCGTAACAAATCGTCATCAGAATCACACGTTTTAAAACACGCTACTAGAGAGATGTTTACCTACACTTATAAGTTATTCTTCATTCTCCTCTCAAACTAATGCGGGATCAGAGCGCGTGGGTTCAAATCCCACTTCTGACAACTCAAATAAAGGTAAAATAAAAATACAATAGCATATCATTATTGAAATCAATTGAACTCACTGGAGATTTAAAATTGTCACGACATGATTTTCCAAGCATCTAAGAAACTTAGTGTTCTTCAAGTTTACCCTTACGCCTGAATCTCAAGGACACTGTGATTTTCAGTACCGCCTGGGTGCATAGCAAATGGTGAGGTGTGAGCCTCTGTCAATATCTCGTTGCTTAATTCCTCAATTGTTAGAATATATAGGCGTCCTTGACATAACCCTCCATCATCTTAGGATTTAAAGAAATTGTCTACTTGGCCCACTATTAACTGACTCATAATATATATATATATATATATATATATATATATATATATATATATATATATATATATATATTATTTGTAGGTTTTTGTCTTTTTGTAAGATATTCGCCAACTAATCTCGAGTTGCAAGTCACCTGATCTTCCAGGAGCTATATAGTCATATATTACATATTCGCCAACTCACCTATTGCAACTTGAATCCATAGTAGGGGAAATGGTAAGAGCATAACTAAATTACCAGATTTCTGGTATGCTTAAAAGAGTTAAAATCCGCGGCACCAATGGTCGGGAATAGCTTGGATAAGCTAAATAGGGCACAACTGTAATAACTCAATTTTAAAGACTTCAAAGCACAACTATAATAACTCAATTTTCAAGACTTCAAATCATTATTCATGACACATCCTGCAAAAAGCAAAATTTCATAAAAATTGGAACGAGATTTGAAAACTAAGACAACTCGTAACACATAGAATTGATGTGACAAAGAAAAAATTTTATAAAAATTGGAACGAGATTCGAAAACTAATGACAACAACTTGTACACATAGAACTGACGGCTCGGGACAACCCTCCTCTGTGACCTTAACTAACAATTAGTAATCACCAAAAATGAAAAGTAATATCTAGTGCAACTAAATAAGTAACCTACTTGTAGGCTGTAATCGAATCCTTGATCGAGCGAGTTGCTAGGGATTTTTCTCTAGGTTATAGAAAGTTCAGGTGTAGATTATATGTAACGACCCTAGTTTTCTAGGGACCTAGAGTCACTAGAATATGCATGATGTAACTGCTTTATGCGAAAATAATTTTTACATTATGTTTTTGTATTGAAGCTACCCCTGAGAAGAACACAATATTATTATTATGAATGCTAGATTAAGACTATGTAACAATGTTAGGAATCACGAACCTACATAATTATATGACATTGTCCACTTTGGTTAGAGGGTTAAATTTTTCCACATACTTAAATGGAATGATTCATTCCCATTGCTAAAAAGAGAGCTGAACCTCCGACCTTAACATTAACAATCATACGCTCTAACCAACTAAACTATTCCAACAACTTATAAATATTAGCCTAGATATTGTCTACTTTGACTCATTCCATATCGTCCTCAACCTCATGGTTTTAAAACACGTCTAATAGTAAGAGATTTCCACATGCTTATAAGAAATGTTTCATCCCTTCCCCAACCGAGGTGGGCACCCCCTTGTGTTCCCAGCAACCTCGCTGGCACACCACCCAATGACTAGCTCTAATACAATTTGTTACAAACCAAACCCACCTCTTTCAGATATTGTCTACTTTTGCTAATTACGTATCACTATCAGCCTCACGATTTAAAAATATGTCTACTAGGAAGAGATATCCACAACCTTATAGGAAATGTTTTGTTCCCCTCTCCAATTGCTAGCAGATATTGTTTGTTTTGGCCTGTTTCGTATCGTCGTAAGTTTAAAAATTTTAAAACGCGTCTTTTAGGGAGAGGTTTCCACACCCTTATAAGGAATGCTTGATTCCTCTCTTCAACCAATGTTAGGTCTGACAACAAATAATTAGGATGGTTGAGTGGTTGAAGGCATTAGGAGTCAAGTTTTAGTCCTTGTGAGAGTGCGTGGGTTGAAATCCCACTTTAGACAACTTACTCATATTAGTTTAAATTGATTCATTTCTATTCAAAAGATGTTTTCCAGTTTTCCACTACCTTAAGGAATGAATTTATTCATATTAATAGAACTTCCCTTATTGTTAAAGTCCACACGCTGCTAATCATTTGTAATAGCTCAAACCCAGACCTTGTTGTTAAAGCCCACACGCTCTAACCAACTGAGCTATTCCAGCTAATGTAATAGCTCAAGCCCACCATCAGTAAATATATTCAGCCTTGGCTTGTTATGTATTACGGTCAACTTCACGGTTTTAAAACGCATCTATTAGGGAGTGGTTTCCACATCCTTACGAGGGATGTTTCTTCCCCTCTCCAACCTATGTTCAATCTCACAATCCATCCACTAACAAATATTGTGCGATTTTGTCCATTACGTATCACCATCAACCGAACAATTCTAAAACGAGTCTACTAGGGAGAGGTTTTCACATCCTTAGAAGGAATGTTTCGTTCCCTTTTCCAACCGCTAAAAAATATTGTCCATTTTTTTCCGTTATATATCGCAGTCAGAATCATTTTAAATCACACCTACCGGAGAGATGTTTAAAGACTCTTGTAAGCTATACTTCATTCCCCTCTCCAACTAATGCGGGATTAGAGGGTGTGCGTTCAAATCCCACTTCTGACAACTCAAATAAAGGTAAAATAAAAATACAATCTTATCATTATTGAAATCAATTGAACTCACTAGAGATTTAAAATTGCCACGACGTGATTTTCCAAGCTTCTACAAAAGTTAATATTGTTCAAGTTTACCATTACGCCCGAATCTCAAGGACACTCTGATTTTTTGTACTACCTGAGTGCATAGCAAATGATGAGTTGTGAGCCTCTGTCAATATCTCGTTCCTTAATTCCCCCACTGCTGGAATACATAGGCTCCTTAATTCCTCCATTACTGGAATACACTGGCGTCCTTGACATAACCGTCCATCATCTTAGGATTTAGAGAAATTGTCCACTAGGCCCTCTATTAAATGACTCATAATTACCTATATTAAAAAAAAAATCAGCTTTAGAAAGATAAAAAACGTAAAGGTTGGTGTCAAAAATGTCAAATCGAGCCAAATATGTCATTTTTTAGCCTAGAATTTCGAGAAGCTAAGCCGAAGCGGCCGGTGTATGTAGTAGTGACCCTGTCATTGAGGGACATTGACACATGAGCAGGTCGCGAAGTGGGTTGAGGCACGGGTCTTAAATGTTCATGTGGGCACACAAGTTTGTGTAGTGGATCATGGGCTGGGCCGTGTTCGGTGTATTTTTGGTTTGAATGTGGGTTTTTGGGCCAAGCACAGAGGAACTAGACTACTGGACTGGTTGCTAGTGGGTATCTTACTGCATTGTTGGGCCGAAGCTTTGTATTTTAGGTTACTGAAGCAAACTAGGTATGAGGTTGCTTGGCTATAATGAGGTTGCGAGTATTCAAGTTTCGGTCTGACCGGTGGACTTCATGTTCTCCACCCCTCACCTCGGTTAGGGTTGCCTGTGGGTCGTGAGTCGGATCTCGGGTCACACTTCGTCTCCCTCACCCCGATTACCAGAGAATTTTTCGGTGACTCTCTCTCTCCTCAATCACGTCGTTTCGACGTCCTTTTTCCTCCTTTTTTCTCCGTTTCCGAGTCTCCTCCTCCCCCAAATCTCGTTTATGGTGTTTGTTTGGTTCGTAAGGGCCTAACCTCTCAGACCTGAGAGGGTTTGAAAATTCAACGTTTTGTCTTCCTTACCAAATCTCGGGCCTAAAACTTTATTCGACTTTGTCTTGCGACTTATATTTGGCGCTTTTGACTCAGGATATCGGTTTTTAACCCTATTTGACATTTTTAGACCCAATCCTACAATTGGGTACCCTCTTGAAGTCGATTTTGACATTTCAAAAAGGTTTTGAGATGAGTATGATCATTGTTTCAAAAAACTAAAATATTATAAGAAAAATTATAGGTTTACTTAAACATAGTAGCTAAACGACGTAATTTGATCTGGGCTAATTCGGTGTCGTGAACTTACATAGGTTTACTTGGATTTTAAAGGGAAAAATTGAACTAGCTTCAAGTATGATTTGGGGACTTCAACTTAGCTACCTTGGTAAGTGACTTCACAACTATCTGAAGTCGGCTTGTTTTAATGGCGGTTTTGAGGTTAGTGTGGAGGATATGGAGAAGGTGTCTGAAACAGGAGAAAGTTTTGATACGGTTTGGATTGGGAAAAGTAATCTGCCTTCTGCTTCAATGGTAAGAACACAACCAGCTCTTGGAAATAGTTACCTTCCTTAATTCTTTTTCTTCTTAGTTGTTGGGATGTTTTCATCAATGTGTGGAACGTGTAATGAGAGAAAGAATGTTTAAACAAATGATATAAACGGTAGAATTTTTTACTCTTGAAGTGTAAAGTTGTCGAAACAATTCTTTTATTAACTTCTCTAGGTCGTATTAAAAGAGAAATGAATACTACCGTTGATGATATCATGGATAAACACCGAGATCAAAGATGAAGAGTTATTGGGCTCTCGATCATGGCTACAACAAGCTTGGGTACCATATTTAAGAACCGTAGGATATCAAATCAAAACGAAGCCCTTGTAATGAACTTAATATTGTACGAGCCCTTGTAAAGAAAAAGGGAACGTATAACTTTATAGTAATAAGTAAAATGAGCTAAATAAATTTGAATTGGGTTTCTTATTTTACTCATAGAACTCATGTCCTTCAATGTATTTGAATCAAATTAACTTAAACAAATTTGACCATTTGGATTAAGAATAGAGTAAAAATCCATATGATAGAGAGTAGAAATAAATGGGTAAGAAATTAAGTAGAATTTTAAAAGAGGAAATTAAAAATGGAAAAAATCATTAAAAATTTTGGTTTTTGGTTTGAAAGATATTTTTATAAGGAACTTTGAATTGAAGAATTGAAAATATATGGGTTCATTTTGTAAAGCTGGCTTTAGCGCATGCAATTCTCAACTTCCATTGACAAAGTGGGGAGTGGTGATTTGGAACCATACTTCATTTCATTGACAAAGTGGGAAGTTGTGATTTGGAACCATCCTTCAAATCCACCTCTTCATACTTGTTGCAAATCAAAAGACGAAGATATAGGTTTTTATTTGAAGTTTTGAAATTTTAAAAATAAAAAATTAAACTATTTAATTTTTACATAATATTTATTAGGTTTTTAATGGTTTTATTTTCATATTTTAATGTTTTTATTTTCGTATACTTCTTAAAATTTATATGTATATATTTATCTTAGTTTGGGTGTATCTAACCTAAAATTTTGGATTTGTTATGGACTTAGGCATGCATATCCTCAATCCAGGAACCCAATTCTATTGGAACTTTAAGGATAATATTTTTCGAACGACATTGTATTGGTGTGACTTTGAGAGCAAATTAGGGCATGCTTCATTCGAGGTTTTCTGGTCAGAAAAGGGAACATGGCTTTCTAATCAATGGGTTAATGAAAGATGAATATGGTTGGCAGATAGTAATGGAATATGGTTGGCAGATAGTAATGGCTTTTCATTGTTTAATAATCATCTAAACAAATTTTAGTTCTTGCACGCATGGGAAAATGGTTGTTCTCAACCTTATTAAATAATGATCTAAGTTAGTGGATGAAAATGTCGCATCCTTATTGCTTTTGTGGAACAAACCTTTGTGAGAACAACCAAGAAAATAAAGTTGTTTTAGTTATTTACTATGTGAATAAAATGCGAAAGGTAAATGAGAGTAAAACTACTCCAAATTAAATTCGGGTGGTTGATTCAAATTCTAAATCTAGGTCAAATTTTTAGAGGCATTACACCCTTAAATGAAGCAATGATGTTACGACCCACATCCACCGCTAGCAGATATTGTCCTCTTTCGGCTTTCCCTTTCGGGCTTCCCCTCAAGGCTTTAAAACGCGTCTGCTAGGGGAAGGTTTCCACACCTTATAAAGGGTGATTTGTTCTCCTCCCCAACCAATGTGGGACATCACACATCATGACCTTATTCTCTACTTCAAGTTCGAGTAAGGTTTGATGTGTAGTACTTTTCTATACACGAAACACACATGCGCACATGGACCCATTAAGTGAGCTCGTATACATACCTCATTGGTTTGATGGTAGGCTCGCGAACACTCACGTTGCCAGAAACCACAAAGGGGAAGGAGCATGCATAATATCATAGTGTACATAATCATAACGAGAAAGTCTCTCGATGCATGTGACATGTGAAATGAATGAGGTCCTATAGTTTCGAATCATGATAAATAGTTATGATGAAAATCATACATCCATTTTATTTTTCATGACATAGCATTCCTATGAGACATACACACGTATATGGGACAAATCTTCTATGGTTAATATACATGGTTTATCAATGTCTCATTGGCACAACTTGAACATGTTAACATAATATGCGTGGTGTAATATGTGAAGGTTCAAGCATTGTATATCATTCATATCGCAACGTAGATTCACAACATATATATCATTCATATCATAACATAAAATATTAGTGACGTCAACTCATGCCTGCACATAAATGCATAAATTCATAATAGACATTTTTAAAATAAGGCCATGGACTTACATAATTAATTCAAAACATGAAATTCAACCATTTTAAAGGAAAATCAAGCTTCACACAAACACCTAACAAAATTGACTGAAATCCAATATGTCCTATCATGTACTAACTTAAAATTCAAAACATTCAAAACATTCAACTGCCCTATTATTGTCTATTGTGACTTCCATTGTCTGCCCAACATTCACCTTCATCAATTCATAGGATCGTTACCTTCTCTCTCCTATTATTTGTTTTAATATAAATGTGAGATATTGTGCAGTCCTAAAAAAATATGCCAAAAAAGAACGTGCTGGTAAGGTTGAGTTTCCATCCAACCCTTCCACGCCAAATTGGAGTTAATAAAGAGTACTCCAAAACTGCTTATAATTAACACCATATCAAGTCTCATTTTCGAGAGAAGAGGAAGATACAAATCTCTACTTAAAATGGGAGTTGAGATTCTCACATTGGAGAATAACTTTCGTTGTTTTTTCTTTTCTCACTATTAACTTTGTATTTATTAGAGATTGTATTAACAAATTGAGAATGACAACACTAAGTAACTGTTTAGATCTAAATAGTCATTGATATATTAATACGTAGCACATGGGTTTCATTATTATCTTTTTTTTATAAAAATAGAGTAAACACAAATAATTTGATTTTTCTATTTCAGTTATGTTACCTACAATATATTAATACGTATCTTTTTTTAAGGTTAAATTTCTTTCAAAATAATCTTTCTATGAACTCTATTAAAGTATGATGGAAATGTGTGAAGAAGAATGGTTGAATAATTGTACAAATGATCTAATAAATTAATTGATTTTATTGTGTTGAAACCCTATCAAATACAAAACTAAAAACAAAGACACAAATCATTTTCAAAATTTAGAGTTCATACATTTAAAGTTCATACAATTCTTAAAATAAGATACTATTATTCTTTTTAAAGTTCACACATTTATGACACACAATTCTTAAAATATTTGTGGCCCCATGGTCTAGTGGTTAGGACATTGGACTCTAAATCCAGTACCCGTGTTCAAAATCTTGGTAGGACCTTTTCTATATTTCATTACTTTAAAATTTCACGTACATAATAGATATAAAACTCAACTTTATATTTATTAAAGTAATTGATTTTAATGTGTAGAAACTCGGTTAGATATATATAAAGTAATTAATTTGACATATTATATATTGTTTAGAAATGATATAAACTTGAAAGTGTATGAAAATATTGTCTATTTTTTCAATTTCAGAAATTTATAAGACACAAATTTTATGAACATCTATGGTCCCATGGTCTATTGATACAAAGATGAAAGTAATGATACATTAGGAGATTGTCCCATGGTCTTCGCCTTAGCATTTCTCCCCTCGATTTCTTTATGAAACTTAAAGATGGTGATGTCTTAAAGCACATGGTCTTAATTTGAATTTGATCCTCGGTCTGCAACTTATTCAAGAAAGCAGAATTTTGTTTCCTTAGGCAACCTTATCTAAGACGTATTAACTCCCGATTTCTTCATTAAAAGCGCTCAACTTAATCTTCTAAAGCTAAAGAAAGGCTTCGATCCTTACTCCCAAATTTTAAACGAAAATAATTTTCTTCAAATGGACTTGCTCTGAGTCTTGTTAACCTACGTGGTCTTCTACGGAAGTATTCCTTGGAGGTTTGAAAATCGAACATGATAGGTTTCTTGACAAATTTGCATGTAGGCTCGTATTTAATTTTCGAGCATCAACTATCTTCCTTTAAAGACGGACCAAATTGAGAAGTTGTGTTTGAGGCACCTTCAACACTTTATTTCATCACCAAACTTGTGGATAGTCTCATTTAGAAGGTGCAAAAGCAGGTTTGAAGGAAAATGGTTGCCTATGGCTCTTAAATTTGGAAGAAATCCAAGAGTAAGAAACCCAAAATCTCAGAGGCTATAACAACTCACAGTTGAAGGCTCGACTTAGCTCGATTCTTTCTCTAAACGAAAGCTCCTACTTCAGGCTTTATAGAGAGGGCTTAAGTCGACGTTAAAAACTTCCAGATTGTCGTGAATTTGAGATTGAATTTTATAAAATTTATGCCAGACATATTTTCTCTGATTAGTGGGCAGCTGATCTCCATTTTAAATTTGGTCGTTGGATTCGATGAGTTGTGTCTCTTCTATAACATACTTAGAAGGCCATTTCAATATGTCATGATTCAAAGATTTTATACAAAGTTACAAGGCCATTGGAATATGTCCAGATTTAACCAAGATTTGGGGTGGTAAATGACCAACATACCCCTATAAGAATTCTAAAATGTTTTCAAGATTCCAAAAGACCTCAATTGTTAAATAAACTTTTTAAGAGACCCATTTATGACCTTAAGGGTAAGTATGCAAGATCACATGAGGAAATTAGAACGTGTTTGAGGTATGAACTCTAAGAAAAATGACGAAACAACCCCTAAAAACCTTTTATAAGAATCAAGGTTTGTTATGAATACCAAATGACAAGATGTGTATATGAAATTGTTCTAAGTATCTCAAGTTTTACTACATATAAGAACATTTATTATGCTTGTGCAATATCAGCCTTAAATGAAAGTTTTATTAAGTACCAAGAAATTTGAGGAAATAACATTTTTTTTTTTTATTTTGAGATGTTTATGCACAAATAGTAAGAGGAAGCTTTGAGGTTGTATGAGCAAAGTGGTCAATGATTGGATACTTTAGCAAGGTTTAGAGTTTATGACTTAAAAGATAGAGTAATACATATAGACGAATCAAGTCATGATCTACTTAAAGGAAGAAACTAAATCACCGGGGAGAAATTAGGAAGGTTTGAATTAAGGTTGAATGTTATATCTAAGTTATTCCAACATTAATTCCTACACGCGATCTGAGCCTTGAATCTACTTGAACTTTTTTAGATTATGGCCCGGACAACTTGGTTAAGGTAGACCGAGCCATAGACACATGAGCTACTAAGTCAGGACTTCACACTCCTTAACATTTGTTTTAGAGAGCAATAGCTCTAGTCATTAAGAGGAAAGAATGGGCCCACCCAACGATATATTGAACATTAAGAGCTGATCCAGATAGTTATACATACATGTAGAAACAAGGGTTCCCTCAAGCATATGAACCAAGAAGGCAAGGTTAAAAGGTTTTCTCGGAGTTCGATATAGTTGTGTGAGTTAGAGTGATGTTGTTGGGCTCACTAATTTCCCATAGCTTAATTAATTTTTATGAATCAGATATTTAACTAGGTTTCAAGACTTGTTTTATAATAGTGTTCATATCGATTATAGGAGGCTAATCAGAGACAAAAAATATAACAAGATGAGCCCTTAAGCCAACTTGATACCTCTATATAAAGAGGGTGGATTGTGAGATCCCACAACAGCGGGAGAGGGGAACATTCTTTATATTATAAGAGTGTAAAAATTCATTCTTTATATTATAAGAGTGTAAAAATTTCTCTATGTGTTTTAAAAGCGTAAAGCTATCTCGAAACCCAAAGAAGACAATATCTGCTAGCGATGGACTTGGGCTATTACAATGTGCAAAGCCACGAGCACATGTCACCATACAACACATAATTATAGCCAAATGATGGTAAGGCCACTTACTTGGGTAACCTAAGCCGAAGCTACTACGACCATTTGACGTTAGCTTAATGCTGACCTCTAAATTTTAATTTTTCTTAAGAAGTCCAACAATCATAAATTAAAATTCTACTGTGGAAATTAACTCAACTACTTTTGCATAAAATAATTTAAACTTACTCATAAGTATATAGACTAACTAAACCTACCTGGGCATTAATAATATAAACTCGATTCTAAAACTTTAACTAGCCAAAACGTAGTCATACTAATTTAAGCTTTTGAAAAATTGAAAGAAGAAAGGGTCCGAGCGTATCAAACCCAAGCCTGATCAGCCAAAATATTGACATAGAGCCGTCAAAAAATGTATTCTTCGACTAACTTTAAACAATTCAAGTGGGCTTGTAAAATGAAGTGATGGACCTCCCTTTTACAGTGGGACAATACCATTAATTCTCTTAATAATATATTTTCATGATACGGGGTTACAACACTACGAACTTTAAATAATAATGTCTTAAAATTAGAAAGTTTTGAACTTTTATTATGCATAAAATAAACTCAATTGGCTTGATTAGGAGCTATAGATCTGCAATTTGCATAAAACCTTTGGCCCATTAGCTAAGTTTGTTAGAACGTCGCACTAATTAAGTGTGAAGGATGCAGGTTTGCCACTTGGACGGGTCAATTTCATTAATTCTCAATGATGTCTTTAATGATTCGGGGTTAAAGCACTACAAACTTTAAAAGATGATGACCTAAAGTTTTAAATTTATTATGCATAAAATTATGTAACCTAAACTCGATTGACTAGTTTAGGGGCTACTGCTCTTCAATGAGTATAAAACTTGTGGCCTATTAGCTTAGTTGGTCGTGTTAATAACACGAAGGTTGGATGGGCTAATTTCATAATGACTTAAATTTAGAGAGTTTTAAGTTTTATTATGCATTAAATTATGTAACCTAAACTCGATTGGCTAGATTAGGAGCTACGGCAGGTTTGACACTTGCATGATCAATTTCATTAATTCTCAATAATGATATATTTAATGATACTAGATTTAAAAGATAATCACTTATAGTTTTAAGTTTATTATGCATAAAATTATGTAAGCGAAACTCGATTGATTTGATGAGGAGCTAACGATCTACAATGTGCATAAAACCTATGGCCTATTAGCTTAGTTGGTTAGGTTGTTATGCTAATAACATGAAGGTTGTAGGTTCAACAATTACATAGGCCAAATTTTATTAATTTTTAATAATATCTTTTCATGATACGGGGTTACAACACTACGAACTTTAAAGATAATGACTTGAAGTTTTAATTTTATTATGCATAAAATTATGTAACCTAAACTCGATTGACTAAATTAGGAGCTATTAATCTACAATGTGCATAAAACCTATGGCCTATTAGCTCAGTTGGTTAGAGCGTCGTGCTAATAACGCGAAGGTCGCAGGTTTGACACCTGCATGGGCCAATTTCATTAATTTTTAATAATATATTTTAATGATACGAGTTAAAACACTACGAACTTTAAAAGATAACGACTTTTTTAAGTTTATTATGCATGAAGTTATGTAAACAAAACTCGATTGACTGGATTAGGAGCTAACGATCTATAATGTACATAAAACCTATGACCTATTAGCTCAGTTGGTTAGATTGTCGTGCTAATAATGTGAAGGTCGTAGGTTCAACAATTACATATTTTTAGGAACAAGGAGGTAAATGAACTGACTTTGAAGGCCATATTAACTGTAGTCAGGGGAGAAAATTAACTTGGGGGAGGGAAAAGCGCGTCAGACAGCCTGAGGGACACGTGTTGACGATTGGGTGGAATAACGCGTCAAGCGCATTGTAAAGTGACACGGCTCCACTCGGTATGCGCGACACGTGGTAGCTCTTCTGACCCACGCCCACGTCTAACCCAGTTTGACTCAAAGGATGTTCGACCCGATCTGCATGGTGCCACACTTCAATGTAAAGAATTTCACTTCCCAGCGCGCACCTCCAGTTTTGTACCCACGATTCATCAGCAGAAATTACCTTCCCATTCTCTAACCTTTCAGTCTCCATTTCTAAAAGCTTTCTTTTCTTTTTCAATGTCTACTTTCTCCTTCAAAAGGCTTCTCGTTCGACGATTTCAACGTCTGTAATTGAGACTTCTCCACAGATTTATCCACGACAGATTTTGGTTGTTGCTCTAAATCTCTGTTCTCCTTCTAATGATCTAGATGTTTCTTTGGCTCGTTCACTGATCGCGTGTTCAATCCAGATTCCTTCTTCGATTTTCTCATCTCCGATATCGCGATTTTGCAAAATCCGCTGCATATCCCCTCATTTCCAATGGATTCCACCACCTCATAACTACCGCCATCGTATTTTTCTGCATCGTGTTCTTTCGCTTTCCGATCTTCATTTTGAGCCATCAAGAGAAGACCTTCGTTTGTTGCGTCATCCAAGGCTAGGTTGATTGTTTCTTCCACCTTTTTATTGACTCGAGAATCTTTTGCAAAATGCCCCTCTGCCACAATTGTAACATTTGTCGGAGTTACAATCGTTCGCAAAGTGACTATATTTGTGACATTTATAGCACTGAATGTTGGAGTAAATTGATCGGCCACCTCTTCCTCGACTGCGTCCTCTTCCATGCCAATTTGCTTGGCTCGACTATCCCTTCTTCTTATAGTATCCTTCATGGCTGTTGCCTTGATCACCATGACCATTTTTACTATTTTCACGGCCACAACCTCTACCTTCAAAATTTTGAGAGTAGAGTACCTTTTCATCTTTGATTGACGCCTTGGTTTGAAGTGCTTGATCGAGTGTTTCCTACTTCTTCTTCTTACGTTGCTTGTGTGCTTCGAGAGAACCAGCTAGCTGGTCGACTATGAACGTCGCTAGGTCATTTGACTCTTCTATCGCGCATACAATATTCTCAAAGTTGTTGGTTAATGACCTTAAAATCTTCTCCAAAACCCGTGGCTCGGCTAACATGTTTCCATTTCGGTTGAGTTGGTTTACCACAGTCTGTACATGTATGATGTAGTCAGATACATTTTTTGACTCCTTTATCTTCATGTTCTCCAACTTGCCACAGAGTTTGGAGACGCACTTGCTTGACTCGGTCGATTCCTTTGAACATTTTTCCTAAAGTGTCCCACGCTTCTTTTGAAGTAGTTGCACTGGCAAACTTCTCAAAGCCCGACTCGTCAACGACTCAGAACAACATGTACAGTGCCCCCTTATCCTTTGATCGCACCTCTTTTGGTTCTTCTAACCCTTCTTCAACCACCTCCCATGCATCTTGAGAACTGAGAAGAGCTTTTATATGAATGCTCCAATTCTCGTAGTCTTCGATAGCCACGGTAGCAGCATTTGACCCGTCACATTCGCCATTGGCTTGATACTAATCTGTTAAAGAAAACTCACAAATTTGTGAAATAAATCTCACACACACTAATAATAGGAGACAAAGAACACTCTGTTTATTTGAAAATATTTTTTCTATTGCTTCTCTATTTCTTTTCTTTTTTTTTTTTCTCTACCCTTTACCATTTTACAATAGATATAACAAATGTATTTCTAAGGTCTTTTACATCACGATGCAACTGTTTCCTGACCCATAAAAAGTCATTGTTCCTTTAAAGATTCTTGGCCTTTCATCTTCAACACTCTGGGCCTTTTCCTCTAAGACTGATTCTTGGATTCAAAACCCACTAAAATTTTCCATGGGGAATCCGATCCCTGCCACTTCCTTGCGATGAATCCCTTACCCTAATCCCCACACAAATAAATAGAGGATTTCGTGGAAATGGAGAATGAAATGGACAGTGGGGATGATGATAGGGAATGAACATCGCTAGTTGTGGCCCCTGCACATGTCATGTTTTATGATTGTATGACATATAGTATGTTATGTATATGCTATGATATACGATATGTTGCATGCAAGTTATGCTATGATATCATATACACTATTGTAGGATTATGTTATGTCAGAACAATGTTATGGTTCGATGTTATTTGGTGCATGATCCTTCATGTATCATTTCATGTAAACTATGTTAATACGTACACTCTATGACTATGAGACATTAAAAATTATGTATTGTTAATTATTAAAAATATGAAATGAATCAAGTATTTATCTCTCATAGAAACACTATGCTAGGAATAGATTGGAGGTATGACTAGCGCAATGAATATATGTCATGCTTTAATGTTACGGGACCTCATGCATTTTGTATACCACGTGCATCGAGAGACTTCTATATTATGTTTAGTACACCCTATGCCTATGTATTGTCAATCATGAACAATATGACAAGAATCAAGTATGTATGTCTCATAGGAACGTTATGTCGTGTTTTAATGTTAGTGATCTCATGCATTTTATATGGGAGGTGCATCGGGATACTTCCCCATTATGATCAGTACAGACACATACCTTACAATATTTATGTTCTTTATGATATTATGCGGGTCTTTTGCCTTCATGGTATTTGGTAGTGTGAGTGTACACATACAATATGTAAGGAAGCTCCTAATCTACACATACCAATCCACCTGGTGGTTAATGTACACATTCATGGCTCATGTGTAAGGAAGTACAACATATTCAACTCTGCTCGGATTGAAAAGCAAAGCCCAAGCCCACGCCACAATGTATTTATGAAAGGATAGGTCCCACTATATTACATGTGATTCATATTCCGATGCTAACAGTGGGATTAGTTACTGAGTAGTTATTAAAGTACTCAAACGACATGTTATTCTTATTTTAAAGTAAAGGTAAGATACACATTTACGGATGACAACATTGCATTGAAGGCCAAGGAACCAAAGTTAGGGTAGTTGCAATCATGTTATATTTATTGATCCTTAGATTAGATGAGGGCATTGTTTTATTTTTATTTAAACTAATGTTATCTATTTTATCGAAATCTAAGGAGCAGGCTCGCAACATGTCCTCTAAAACCTGGTTCAGCCTTTCGGTCTGTCCGTCCGTTTGAGGATGGAATGCTGTACTGAACCTCAACTGAGTTCCTAGTGCCTTCTGAAGACTCCTCCAGAACTGAGAGGTGAACCTGGTGTCCCGGTCTGATACTATGGACACTGGTACCCCGTGCAGGCGTACTATCTCCTTGATATATCACTGAGCCCACCGATCCACTCGATATGTGGACTTTCCTGGAATGAAGTGGGCTGTCTTAGTCAGTCTGTCTACAGTTACCCAGATGACGTTAAAACCCTACTTTGTCTTTGGCAAACCCGAAACGAAATCCATACAGACTGCTTCCCATTTCCACTGAGGGAAGCTCAGGGGCTATAGCAATCCTGCTGGGCGCTGCCTCGGGGCCTTCACCTGCTGGCAGGTCAAGCAACAGCTTACGAAATCCGTTATGTCCCTCTTCATTCATGACCACCAGTAAAACCTTTTCAGATCCTGATACATCTTCGTATTTCCAGGGTGGAACACATAAGATGTATCATGGGCTTCGGTCATAATATCTTTTAAGATTCCCTCGTCTCGGGGAACGCACAGGCGGTTTTGCCATAGCAGACCCCCGTCTGAGGAGATAGAATACCCTACTGGCCTCTCTATCTCCGTCTGACTCCACACTTTACCGAGGTGTTCATCAGACCTCTGAGCGTCGATAACTTTCTTTCGTAGGGTGGGCTGTATCGTTAACTGTGCCATCTGAACATTACCACCTTTAACCACCACGTCTATCCCAGCCCTCTTTATCTCATCTTGTAGTTTTTCCTGTGTGGTGATCATCGCAGAAGTATGCACAGCCTTCCTACTCAATGCATCAACTACCACGTTGGCTTTGCCTGGATGGAACAAGATCTCTATGTCATAATCCTTTACCAGTTCCAACCATCGCCTTTGTCTCATATTGAGCTCTTTCTGCGTGAATAAGTACTTGAGGCTCTTATGATCAGTGAAGACTTGTACTTTTTCCCCATACAGGTAGTGCCACCACGTTTATAGAGCAAATACTACCACTACTAACTTGAGATCATGCGTGGGGTAGTTTCGTTCATATTCTTTCAATTGTCGAGAAGCATACGCTATCACCTTACCTTTCTGCATGAGCACAAAACCCAAGCCTTTCCCTGATGCATCACTGTACACCACGAGATTACCTGACCCGTCTGGAACTGTAAGGACTGGTGCAGTTACCAACCTCTTCTTGAGTTCCTGGAAACTCTGTTAGCAAGCTGGAGTCCAAGCAAAGGGCTTGCCCTTCTTAGTTAGCCGAGTCAGCGCTGAGGAAATTTTGGAGAAATCCTGAACAAACCTTCTGTAATAACCAGCTAGCCCAAGAAAACTCCTCACCTCTGTGACTGTGGTCCGCTATGGCCACCTCATCACTGCTTCTATCTTAGCTGGGTCCATTGTAATCCCCTTGCTTGACACCACGTAACCTAGAAATGCAACTTCAGACAACCAAAACTCACACTTAGAGAACTTGGCATACAACTGCTGGGCTCTCAGTATTGTCAAGACTTTCATGAGGTGTATTTCAAGATCTGCCTCTAACTTGGAGTATACCAGAATGTCGTCGATGAACACTATGACAAAGGTATCTAAGAATTCCTTAAACACCCTGTTCATTAGTTCCATGAAAACGGCTGGTGCATTGGTAAGGCCAAAGGACATAACGAGGAACTCGTAATGTCCATAACGACTTCTGAATGCTGTCTTGGGTATATCCCCTTCTCTGACCCTCAACTAATGATACCCTGACCTTAGGTCGATTTTCGAGAAGACTGTTGCTCCCTATAGCTGATCAAACAAGTCGTTAATTCTCTGGAGAGGGTATTTATTCTTTATAGTGACCTTGTTTAATTCCCTGTAATCAATACACAACCGCATGGACCCGTCCTTCTTCTTGACAAACAGAACAGAGGCTCCCCAAGGTGATACACTAGGTCGGATGAAACCCTTATCCAACAACTCCTGTAACTGTTCCTTCAATTCCCTGAGTTCTGCAGGTGCCAACCTGTAAGGTGCCTTGGAGATCAACACCGTTCCTGGTTCTAAATCAATCCCAAAATCGACTTCCCTAGCTGGGGGCAAACCTGGCAGATCCTTCGGAAAGACATCTACGAACTCCCTGACGATGTGTACCGATGAGGTTTTTTGTTTGTTACTATTATCTAAGGTCACGCTGGCTAGAAATGCACTTGCGCCACTACGAATCAACTTCTTAGCCCTTAGCGAGGTTTTGACGCTCGGGACACCTTTGGAAGTGGCTCCCTTGTAGGTAAAGCTTTCCCCTGACGGGAGCCTGAGAGTCATTATTCGAGTCTCGCAATCTATCAAAACGTGATTCTCACCTAGCCAATCCATACTCAAGATGACATCGAAGTCTTGCATGCTTAACACTATCAGTGTAGCTTCGATGACACGCCCTGCTATTGTTACTCCACCTCCCTTAACCCTATGGGTAGCTAGCAACAGGTCGTGAGTAGGGGTAGACACTGATAGGGTAATTTCTAAAAGTTCTTTCTCTAGATGTGCTAGCTCTACAAACTCTTTAGATACGAATGAATGTGTCGAACCCGAATCAAACAACACTAATGCAAGATGACAAAATACGGGTAGCGTACCTGTGACAACTGCGTCAGGCTGGTCAGCTTGCCTGGCTGTTGTTGCATGGGCTACAGCTTGCCCCTGCTGATGTTGGCCAGCTTGGCCCCTCTGATGCTGTACTGCAGGCAGGTTGACACGTTGATCGTTTCTCTGAGGGCAATCCACTGCAAAGTGCCCTACCTGACCGCATCTGTAGCAGGCGCCAATTCCTGCTCTGCATTCCCCCGTGTGAGGATGCCGACAATTAGGACACAAGGTCATGTTTTCGTACCGGGGCTCTCCTTCGCCTATCAGTGCGGCCACAGGATGGTCTGCCAGTTCTAGGGTGGCTAGGGTATGTCCCCTTTCCATGGGCTGCAGTGTGGGATGATTGTGCTATTCCCAACTGTAGCTTGTCGATACGGGGCGAGTCGAGTAGGGTCGCCACTTGAAGGGCTTTCGTATAGACAAAGGATGACTGGGACGCCACATTCCCCCTTAGTTCTTCCCTCAGGCCAGCGATAAATCGTTCGCCCTTCAACTCCTCAGAACTAACATAGGCTGGAGAAAACCTTGCCAGCCTATTGAACTCCAAGTCATAATCCTCCACTGATCTATCTCCCTGTTTCAATGCGAGGAACGCTGCCTGCATTTTCACTCTGGCAGTGATTGGGTAGTATTTATGGAGGTATGCGTCTTTAAACTGACACCATGTAATAAACTCTCCTTGTGGTACTATGGTTTTTTGAGCACCTTTCCACCAGAAGTGTGCTTCTCCTTTCAGCATATATGTCCCACAATGGACTTCATACTTTGGTGGGCAGTTCATAAAATGGAAGGCCGTTTCTATGGCCTCTAGCCAGTTCTCAGCGGCAATGGGATCCATCTTGCCTCCGTCAAAAGAAGGCGGTTTATGCCTCTGGAAACCTCTTAAGTAGCGGGACTCCACAGTCATAATCCCTGAATCCTTGCCCCCTTGCCCTGTTGACTGATTAGACATCATGGTTTGAATCATCTGGTTCGTCAGAGCCTGATTTTCCATTGACGTCATCATGAACGTCTGAAACATCTCAGCTGAGGGCATGGCTAATGGCTGGTTTAGCGGGACTGCTATACACGGGGTTGGATCCGATGGGGCCTCTTCGGAGAAGGGAGTAGCAGGGGGTGTATCAAGCAGTCTGCGGGCCTTGGCCTTCATTCGGCGTCTTTTTTATCTTGATGGCTGTGGTACTGTCCCCTCGTTAGTTTGGGGCATATCCCCAACCTCCTCCTGAAATCAGGTTGTTCCTCTTCAGGTGTTGGAATCGAGGTGTCCTGGACTTTCTCTCTTCTTCCCCTTCTAGGTCCTTGCCCTACATACGGTTCGCGTCTCTTTGGTGCCATTATCTACCACAATTGAAAAAGGAACTATGGTCACAATTCATTCATAGCACATCTCCTAGGTAATGTGTGATATAATGCCATAGTCGGTCATGGTATACTCTATAAATACTAACTTAGCCTTTGTCTCTATGTTTCTGTCACATGAGAACGTCTGGTCGTGAGCGGCATGTGATTGACGAGCGAAGTCACAGAGGACACGACTCTCTATCCTAACTGTCTACAGGACCTATAACCTGACTGCTCTGATATCAAATTTGTCACAGCCCAATATTTTACTACGGACCGTGACTAACGACACGACACAAATGCACAAAGAGATTTAAATATGAAATAAAGAAAATCATCAAATTCCAATAAAGTTTTTCGAACGACAAACAAAGAACACAAGACCGTTTGGAAAATAAATTTCAAAAGAATGCAAATATAAAAATAAAGACTAAGACTGGACTGACGCCCCGGGACAACCCATTCCTCTATTAACCTTCACGGCTGATCACGCCCACTCTTGACCAACGCCTCGCGCCCCTGAAAAAAAAAAGGAAAACATAGCAAGGATGAGTGTAAAGATTATACTCAGTAAGCCACCTACTTGTAGGCTCTCTTCGCATCTTAATTTAACAAGTTGCCACGGTTTCCTATTTCGGTTCTAGGACATCTGGTCCTAATCTTGGTCCCTTGGGGCTTGCCCCTTGGGTTTCACTAGTTCTTCGTTCTTTCATTAAACGCCTAGAGGTTCTTTATGCCAAACTAATATGGTCGGTATCTCTCTATGAGGTGCTACCTCTACATGGCTATCTGGGACTACATTGTACCTAGCCTAGGGGTGTGCTGAGTACCCCTACGCCCATCTAGTCCCCCTATGGGGGGCGCGACCCAACCCGTTCCCATGCAGCTAATGGGCTGTACGACGTGGGGACACATTTCCCATGCGAAATGGCTAAGAGCAGTAAGGACTGATCAGGGACCCCTTGGTCCTCCCACGAAGCTATAGATACCGTTCACATGCTAGCAATCTATGAACACTCCGGGTACCTTCTTGCCATTGTAAACCGCTAAGTTTCTAGAGAAAAATTATGTCTGACTAGAGCGGCATATCGCTCCTAACAGAAATTCCCTAATCTTATCATAGTAATGGGCCCTAGCAATTAACAGAGGGTGCATGCAATCTTCTTCTAACATCATAGTATGTAATTCATGCAAACTAGGCATACCGGCTCAACGGGGCGATGACCTCCATCCAGCACCCAAAAAACGAAGTTCGCGCTCAATGGGGCGAATTCGTCCATCAAGCACCCGAAACCCGGCATACACAATTCTAACATAAATTAACGCATGCCCACATACAACGGAAGCTTAAAACATACAGCAACACTCATGTAATTTACCCAATATAAACACAATAGTTAATCTGACTAATAGTTTACATGGAGAGCTAATCTGAAGTAGGACTACTAGCATGCATGCAATCCGAGCGAATCCTACAAGTATTTCTTGCTAAATACCGGGTGGTGACTTACCTGGTTGACGCATGCCCTTTTGCTAGCGTTTCTTTGCCCGTGAGGTGTCCAAAAATACTGATTTCTTTAAATTAGGTCCCTATTCACATAAAAACAGTATTAGAACTGAAACCGGGACAAAAATTGGGCAAACAGAAAACAACTGAGCCAAATTGGCCATTCCACGCGCGCTGGGAGTGCGTAGCCACGCGCACGGGAAGGCGCCAGTCGCAGGCTGCACGACCGCTTGCCACGCGCGCTCGCTTCCACGGAGTTGCGGTCGGTCGGCCCGACCCGGTCCGGTCCGGTCGGTTCGGCTCACGTTACGGTTCGGCCCGACTTGCAGGCGACACGTGTCGACGCATCGCTGGAGCAGCGTTGCTCCAGCCGATGGTCGACGCGTGTCCGGCGCCCGTCGCAGTCCTCCACCGCTCGCCGGCCGTTATTTTTTTTCTTTCTCTTTCTTCTTTCTTCTCTGTCCTCTGAAAACCAAAACCCAGTCTGTTTTTTCCAATTTTCATATCTTTCGATCCGTAGATCTGATCGATATGATTCCTTCGGCAAAGTTCTAGATCGTGTTACAGGCTACGTCCTAGTATTTTTTCTATAATTTTTTCTTAACTATCGGATGATTTAAGAACGTCGGAAGTTCGCTCACCGTTCTCGGATGACTCTCGGATCTCTGCCTTTGGGTTGAGGTCTCGGCCAAACTTCTTCACAGACCGGGCGTGAGTTGTTCCTAGGTGAAGATTTCAACATTTTAGGATCGATTCACGTAGGGGAAAACTCATATCTGAGCAATGTCGTTCAGAAACCTTACCTCGCGAAATGTTATTAGGTTTTGACGGAGCGTTGGCCTTGCTAGCCTCTCAATCCTTGCACGAGTCTCGTCTGGAGATGGATTCCGGCGGTGGTCCGTTAATCTTCCCAGCTGACTCCTCTCTGATTTCTCTCTAACTCCTTCTTTCTTTTGCAGGGAATCTGACGGGGTTCTCCTTGGACCCCTATTAGGGCTGGAGGGGCAAAATGACCTTTTTGCCCCTCAGTTGACTTAGCCCCCCGCTTTTTCTTTTTCTTTTTTTTTTTTTTTTTTTTTTTTTTTTTTTTTTTTTTTTTTTTTTTTTGGCGTTACACTATCAAATACAGAACTAAAAACAAAGACACAAATCATTTATAAAATTTAGAGATCTATAAGAAAAAAATAAGATACTATTATTCTTTTTAAAGTTCATATATTTATGACACACAAATCTTTAAAAATTTGTGGTCCCATGGTCTAGTGGTTAGGACATTGGACTTTGAAAACAGTAACCCGAGTTCAAATCTCACTTAAAATTCACATACATAATAGATAAAAGTTAGGACTTGTACTATACATATAAACTTGGAAGTGTATAAAAATATTATCTATTTTTTCAATTTCAAAAAGATGAAAGTATGGTGATGTCTTAAAGCGCGGTCTTAATTTTGGAATTTGATCCTCCGTCTGCAACTTATTCGAGAAAGCAGAATTAACTCTCGATCCTCCTTAGGCATCCTTATCTAAGACGTATTAACTCTCGATTTCTTCATTAAAAGCGCTCAACTTAATCTTCTGAAGCCAAAGATAGGGTCAATTTTGAAGAAAATGGATTGTAAGTAAGACTTCGATCCTTACTCCCAAATTTTAAACGAAAATAATTTTCTTTAATTGGACTTGCTCTGAGTCTTGTTAACCTTCGTGGTCTTCTACGGAAATATTCCTTGGAGGTTCGAAAATCGAACATGATAGGTTTCTTGAAAAATTTGCATGTAGCCTCTGATTTAATTTTCAAGCTTCAACCATCTTCCTTTAAAGACGGACCAAATTGAGAAGTTGTGTTTGAGGCACCTTCAACACTTTATTTCATCACCAAACTTGTGGGTAGTCTCATTTAGAAGGTACAAAAGCAGGTTTGAAGGAAAATGGTTGACTATGGCTATCAAATTTGGAAGAAATCCTGCGAGTAAGAAACCCAAAATCTCAGAGGCTATAACAACTCACAGTTGAAGGCTCGACTTAGCTCGATTCTTGCTCCAAATGAAAGCTCCTACTTCAGGCTTTATAGAGAGACCTTAAATCGACGTTAAAAACTTCTAGATTTTCATGAATTTGAGATTGAATTTTATAAAATTTATGCCAAACAGATTTTCTCTAATTAGAGGGCAACTCATATCCAATTTAAATTTGGTTGTTGGATTCGATGAGTTGCGTTTCTTCTATAACATACTTAGAAGTCCATTTGAATATGTCATGATTCAAAGATTTTATACAAAGTTACAAGGCCATTGGAATATGTCTAGATTTAACCAAGATTTGGGGTGGTAAATGACCAACATACCCCTATAAGAATTCTAAAATGTTTTCAAGATTCCAAAAGACATCAATGTTAAATAAACTTTTTAAGAGACCCATGTATGACCTTAAGGGTAAGTATGCAAGATCACATGAGGAAATTAGAACGTGTTTGAGGTATGAACTCTAAGAAAAATGACGAAACAACCCCTAAAAACCTTTTATAAGAATCAAGGTTTGTTATGAATATCAAATGACAAGATGTGTATATGAAACTATTCTTAAGTATCTCAAGTTTTACTACATATATGAACATTTATTATGCTTATGCAATATCCGTCTTAGATGAGAGTTTTATTAAATCACTCCTTAGTGTTACAAAGAAATTGGAGGAAATAACACTTTTTTTTTCTAAGATGTTTATGCACAAATAGTAAGAGGAAGCTTTGAGGTTGTATGAGCAAAGTGGTCAATGATTGGATACTTTAGCAAGATTTGGAGTCTGCGACCTAAAAGATAAAGTAATACATATAAACTAATCAAGTCATGATCTAGTTAAAGGAAGAAACCAAATCACCTGGAAGAAATTGGGAAGGTTTGAAATAAGGTTGAATGTTATATCTAAGTTATTCCAACATTAATACCAACACGAGATCTGAGCCTTGAATCTACTTGAAATTTTTTAGATTATGGCCAGGACAACATGACAGAGTTAAGGTGGACCGAGCCATAGACACATGAGCTACTAAGTCAGGACTTCACACTCCTTAACATTTGTTTTAGAGAGCAATAGCTCTAGTCATTAAGAGGAAAGAATTGGCCCACACGACGATATATTAAACATTATGAGCTGATCCAGATAGTTATTAAAAAGAAAATAAAAACATGCATACATGTAGAAACAAGGGTTCCCTCAAGCATATGAACCAAGAAGGCAAGGTTAAAACGTTTTCTCGGAGTTTGACATAGTTGTGTGAGTTAGAGTGATGTTGTTGGGCTTACTAATTTCCCATAGCTTAATTAATTTTTATGAATCAGATATTTAACTAGGTTTCAAGACTTGTTTTATAATAGTGTTCATATCGATTATAGGAGGCTAATCAGAGACAAAAAATATAACAAGATGAGCCCTTAAGCCAACTTG
Source organism: Cucurbita pepo subsp. pepo (assembly GCF_057944985.1). Taxonomy (NCBI): domain Eukaryota; kingdom Viridiplantae; phylum Streptophyta; class Magnoliopsida; order Cucurbitales; family Cucurbitaceae; genus Cucurbita; species Cucurbita pepo. The sequence continues at coordinate 88,135 of NC_141813.1, read as the reverse complement.
ATACCTCTATATAAAGAGGGTAGATTGTGAGATCCCACAACAGTTGGATAGTGGAACATTCTTTATAAGGGTGTGAAAATTTCTCTATGCGTTTTATAAACGTAAGGTAATCCAGAAAATCTAAAGAAGACAATATCTGCTAGCGATTGGCTTGAGCTATTACAATGTGCAAAGCCACGACCACATGTCATCATACAACACACAATTATAAAAAATGATGGTAAGTCCACTTACTTGATTAGCCTAAGCCGAAGCTACTACGACCATTTAACGTTAGCTTAATGCTGGCCTCTAAATTTTTATTTTGCCTAAGAAGTCCAACAATAATAAATTAAAATTCTACTATTGAAATTAACTTACCCATAAAATAATTTAAACTTACTCATACGTATATAAACTAACTAAACCTACCTATGCATTAATAATATAAACTCGATTCTAAAAATTTAACTAGCCAAAAGGTAGTCATACTAATTTAAGCTTCTGAAAAATTGAAAAAAGAAAGGGTCCGAGCGTATCAAACTCAAACGGGATCAGGCAAAATATTGACCTAGAGCCGTCAAAAAATGTATTCTTCGACTGACTTTAATCCGTTCAATTGGGCTTATAAAATGAAGTGATGAACCTCCCTTTTACCGTTGGACAATATCATTGATTCTCTTAATAATATCTTTTCATGATACGGGGTTACAACACTACGAACTTTAAAGATAATGTCTTAAAATTGGAAAGTTTTGAAGTTTTATTATGCATAAAATTACGTAACCTAAACTCGATTGGCTACATTAGGAGCTATTGATCTGCAATTTGCATAAATCCTTTGTTCCATTATGTAAGTTTGTTAGAACGTCGCGCTGATTAAGTGCGAAGGTGGCAAGTTTGCCACTTGGATGGGTCAATTTCCTTAATTCTCAATGATATCTTTAATGATATGGGGTTAAAGCACTACAAACTTTAAAAGATAACAACCTAAAGTTTTAAGTTTATTACGCATAAAATTATGTAACCTAAACTCGATTGACTGGTTTAGGGGCTACTCTCTGCAATGAGCATAAAACTTGTGGCCTATTAGATTAGTTGGTTAGAACGTCGTGTTAATAACACTAATGACTAAAAATTAAAGAGTTCGTTTTATTATGCATTAAATTATGTAACCTAAACTCGATTGGCTAGATTAGGAGCTAGGCATGTTTGACACTTGCATGGTCAATTTCATTAATTCTCGATAATGATATTAGATTTAAAAGATAATCACTTATAGTTTTAAGTTTATTATGCAATAAAATTATGTAAGCGAAACTCGATTGACTAAATGAGAGCTACCGATCTACAATGTGCATAAAGCCTATGGCCGGCAAGAAAGTCTTTTACGGGAGGAAGTTCGAATCAATACCTATATTTTGCTCTCTTTCCTGGTTCAGGCATTAGAGCTAGAAGAAGAAGCCACATGAGGACTATTAGCTCAGTTGGTTGTGAAGGTCATTGGTTTGACACCTGCATGGGCCAATTTCATTTCTTCTTAATAATATCTTTTCATGATACGGGGTTACAACATTACGAACTTTAAAGATAATGACTACATTATGTAACCTAAACTCGATTGACTACATTAGGATCTATCGATCTACAATGTGCATAAAACCTACATTAGGAGCTACCGTGATATGTTCTTCTATGAACGATGTTTCAGGAACAAGAATGAGGTAAATGAGGAGAGTCGTGATATGTTCTTCTATGAACGATATGAAGGATGAAATTTGAGGATTTCTGAGAGTCCTTTCAGGAACAAGAAGAAGGTAAATGAGGAGAGTCGTGATATGTTCTTCTATGAACGATGAAATTTGAGGATTTCTGAGAGTGATATGTTCTGTAAATGAGGATTTCAAGAATTTTTGGGAGTCCAAGGAACAAGAAGGAGGTAAATGAGGATTTGGGAGTCCTTTAAGGAGGATTTGAGTCGTGATATGTTCTTCTATGAATGGGTAAATGAGGATTTGGGAGTCCTTTAAGGAGGATTTGAGTCGTTATATGTTCTTGTATGAACGATGAAATTTGAGGATTTCTGAGAGTCCTTTCAGGAACAAGTTATTTTGTGAACGGGTAAATGAGGCACAACCTATGACCTATTAGCTCAATTGGTTAGAGCGTCGTGTTAATAACGCGAAGGTTGTAGGTTCGACACCTGTATGGGCCAATTTCATTAATTTCTAATAAAATCTTTAACACGAAGGTTGTAGGTTCGACACCTGTATGGGCCAATTTCATTAATTTCTAATAAAATCTTTTCATGATATGAGTTAAAACACTACGAACTTTAAAACACGCGAAGGTTGTATGTAAACGAAACTCGATTGGCAGGTACTCGATTGGCAGGTTTAGGAGCCAAACGATCTATAAGGTGCATAAAACCTATGCCCTATTAGTTCCGTTGGTTAATTTTCGTGTTAATAACGTGAAGGTCGTAGGTTCGACAATTACATGGGCCAAATTTCATTAATTTTTAATAATATCTTTTCAAGATACGGGGTTATAACATTACGACTTTAAACCGACGTGACCTGCGAGGTAACCTTTCACAATTTTTCTTTAGATCTGAGCTGTGATATGTTCTTCTATGAAGGAGAAGGATGAAATTTTAGGATTTCTGAGTGTCCTTTCATAAACAAGAAGTAGATAAATGAGGAGAGTCGTGATATGTTCTTCTATGAACGATATGAAGGATGGAATTTGAGGATTTCTGAGAGTCCTTTCAGGAACAAGAAGGAGGTAAATGAGGAGAGTCGTGATATGTTCTTCTATGAACGATATGAAGGATGAAATTTGAGGATTTTTTAGGGTCCTTTCAGGAACAAGGAGGTAAATGAGGAGAGTCGTGATATGTTCTGTAAATGAGGGATTTCAAGAATTTTTGGACGTCCAAGGAACAAGAAGGAGGTAAATGAGGATTTGGGAGTCCTTTAAGGAGGATTTGAGTCGTGATATGTTCTTCTATGAACGGGTAAATGAGGATTTGGGAGTTCTTTAAGGAGGATTTGAGTCGTGATATGTTCTTGTATTAACGATGAAATTTGAGGATTTCTGAGAATCCTTTCAGGAACAAGTTATTTTGTGAACGGGTAAATGAGGCACAACCTATGGCCTATTAGCTCAATTGGTTAGAGCGTCGCATTAATAATGCAAAGGTCGTAGGTTCGACACATGTATGGGCCAATTTCATTAATTTCTAATAAATTCTTTTCATGATACGAGTTAAAACACTACGAACTTAATGTTCATAAAACCTATGCCCTATTAGTTCCGTTGGTTAATTGTCGTGTTAATAACGTGAAGGTCGTAGGTTCAACAATTACATAGGTCAAATTTCATTAATTTTTAATAATATTTTTTCAAGATACGGGGTTATAACACTACGACTTTAAACCGACGTGACCTGCAAGGTAACCTTTCACAATTTTTCTTTAGATCTAAGCCGTGATATGTTCTTCTATGAAGGAGAAGGATGAAATTTTAGGATTTCTGAGAGTCCTTTCAGGAACAAGAAGGAGGTAAATGAGGAGACTCGTGATATGTTCTTCTATGAACGATATGAAGGATGAAATTTGAGAATTTCTGAGAGTCCTTTCAGGAACAAGAAGGAGGTAAATGAGGAGAGTCGTGATATGTTCTTCTATGAACGATGAAATGAGGATTTCTGAGAGTGATATGTTCTGTAAATGAGGATTTCAAGAATTTTTGGGAGTCCAAGGAATAAGGAGGTAAATGAGGATTTGGGAGTCCTTTAAGGAGGATTTGAGTCATGTTGTGATATGTTCTTCTCTAAACGATGAAATTTGAGGATTTCTGAGAGTCCTTTCAGGAACAAGTTCTTTTACGAACGGCTAAATGAGGATTTGGGAGTCCTTTAAGGAGGATTTGAGTCGTGTCGTGATATGTTCTTCTATGAATGTTGAAATTTGAGGATTTCTGAGAGTTCTTTTAGGAACAAGTTCTTCTATGAACGGGTAAAGGAAGATTTGGGAGTCCTTTAAGGAGGATTTGAGTCCTGATATGTTCTTCTATGAACGATGAAATTTGAGAATTTCTAAGAGTCTGTTCAGAAACAAGGAGGTAAATGAGGATTTGAGTCCTATGAGGATTTGGGAGTCCATTCAGGAGGATTTGAGTTGTGATATGTTCTTCTATGAACTATGAAATTTGAGGATTTCTAGGAGTCCTTTCAGTTACAAGAAGGAGGTAAATGAGGATTTGAGTCCTATGAGGATTTGGGAGTCCTTTCAGGAGCATTTAAGTCGTGATATGTTCTTCTATGAACGATGGCATTTGAGGATTTTGAGAGTCCTTTCAGGAACAAGAAGGAGGTAAATGAAGATTTGAGTTCTGAATTTGAATCCTTTGAGGAACAAGGAGGTAAATGAGGATTTCAAGAAAAGGAGGTAAATGAGGATTTGAGTCCTTTCAGGAACAAGAAGGAGGTAAATGAGGATTCCAAGAATTTCTGGGAGAACTTATGGAGTCCAAGGAACAAGAAGGAGGTAAATGAGGATTTGGGAGTCCTTTCAGGAACCAGAATTTCTTGGAGTCCTTTCAAGAACAAGAAGGTAAATGAGTTTTTTAGTGCTTTCAGGAACAAGAAGGTAAATGAGGATTTGAGTCCTTTCCGGAACAAGGAGGAGGTAAATGAGGATTTCTGAGATTGAGTCTTTTCAGGAACAACAAGTAGGTAAATGTGGATTTCAAGAATTTATGGGAGTCCTTTCAGGAACAAGAATTTCTTGGAGTTCTTTCCGGAACAAGAAGGAGGTAAATGAGGATTTAAGTTTCTTGGAGTTCTTTTCGGAACAAGAAGGAGGTGTCCTTTCAGGAACAAGAAAGAGGTAAATGAGAATTTTTGGATGAAATGTTAGGTGAGGATTTCTAAGAGTCCTTTTAGGAACAAGAAGGAGGTAAATGAGGATTTCTGGGAGTTCTTTCACGAACATAATTTCTGGGAACCATTTCAGGAACAAGGAGGTAAATGAGAATTTCTGAGAGTCCTTTAAGGAACAAGGAGGCAAATGAGAATTTCTGGGAGTCCGTTCAGGAACAAGGAGGTAAATGAGGATTTAAGGGATGAAATTTGAGGATTTCTTAGAGGCCTTTCAGGAACAAGAAGGAGGTAAATTGAGTCCTTTCAGGAACAACAAGGAGGTAAACGATGATTTCTGGGATGAAATTTGAGGTGAGGATTTCTAAGAGTCCTTTTAGGAACAAGAAGGAGGTAAATAAGGATTTCTTGGAGTCTTTCAGGAACAAGGAGGAGTTAAATGAGGATTTTTGGGATGAAATTTTAGGATTTCTGATAGTTTTTTCAGGAATAATTTCTGGGATGAAATTTGAGGTGGGGTTTTAGAGTTTTCAAGAACAAGAAGGAGGTAAATGAGGATTTATGGGAGTCCTTCCAGGAACAAAAAGGAGGTAAATGAGGATTTCTGAGAGTCCTTCCAGGGACAAGAAAGAGGTAAATGAGGATTTCTAGGAGTAAGAAGGAGGTAAATGAGAATTTCTGGGATGAAATTTGAGGATTTTTTAGAGTCCTTTCCAGAACAAGGAGGTAAATGAGGATTTCTGGGATGAAATTTGACGATTTCTGAGAGTTCTTTCTGGAACAAGAATGAGGTAAATGAGGATTTCTGGGAGTCTTTCCAGGAACAGGAAGGAGGTAAATGACTTTCACAATTTTTCTTTAGATCTGAGCCGTTTGAAGGAGGTAAATGACTTTCACAATTTTTCTTTAGATCTAAACCGTTCGATATGTTCTTCTATGAAGGGGCAAATTCAAGTCCTTTCAGGATGTTCTTCTATGATGGGGAAAATTCAAGTCCTTTCAGGAACAAGAAGGAGGTAAATGACTTTCACAATTTTTCTTTAGATCTGAGCTGTTCGATATGTTCTTCTATGATGGATGAAATTTAAAAGATTTTTGAGAGTCCTTTCAGGAACAAGAAGGAGGTAAATGAACTGACTTTGAAGGCCAGATTTAATATTGCGATGTCAGTAGAGAAAATTTTCCAGCAAGCCACATGTCAACTTGCGGGAGGGAAAGCGCATCAGACAACCAGCAAGCCGCGTGTCAGACAGCCTGAGGGACACGTATTGACAATTGGGTGGAATAACGCGTCAGGCACGTTGTAAAGTGACGCGTATCCACTCGATATGCGACACGCGGTAGCTCTTCCGACCCATGCCCACGTCTAACCCAGTTTCACTCGAAGGATGTTCGACCCAATCTGCATGGTGCCACGCTTCAATGTAAAGAATTTCACTTCCTAGCGCGCACCTCCGGTTTTGAACCCACGACTCATCAGCAACTGACCTCTCTCTCTCCACACCTTCAATTCTGTTGAGAAGCTCAGAAATTACCTTCCCATTCTCTTCCTTCTTCTATTTGAGATAGAAAGAACTCTCACTCAGTTCCGCCACTTCCTTCTCTAACCTTTCAATCTCCATTTCTAAAAGCTTTCTTTTCTTTTTTAATCTCTACTTTCTCCTTCAAAATGCGCTCGTTCAGTGATTTCAAGGTCTGCAACTGAGACTTCTCCACAGATTTATCCACGGCAGATTTTGGTTGTTGCTCTAAATCTCTGTTCTCCTTCTGATGATCCGGAAGTTTCTTTGTCTCGTTCGCCGATCGCGTGTTCAATCAAGATTCCTTCTTCGATTTTCTCGTCTCCGATATCGCGATTTTGCCAAATCCGCTGCGTATCCCCTCGTTTCCAACGACTTCCACTGCCTCACAACTACCGCCATCGTCTTTTGCTCTGTCGTGTTCTTTCACTTTCAGATCTTCATTTTGAGCCATCAAGAGAAGACCTTCGATTGTTACGCCATCTAAGGCTAGGTTTATTTTTTCTTCCACCTTTTTATCAGCTCGACAATCTTTTACAAAATCCCCCTCTGCCACAATTGTAACATTTGTCAGAGTTACAATCGTTTGCATAGTGACCATATTTGTGACATTTGTACCACTGAATGTTGGAGTAAATTCGGCCGCCTCTTCCTCGACTACGTCCTCTTCCACGCCAATTTTCTTGGCTCGACTGTCCCTTCTTCTTATAGTATCCTTCATGACTGCTGCCTTGACCACCATGACCAGTTTTACAACTTTCACGGCCAAAACCTCTACCTTCAAAATTTTGAGAGTAGAGTACCTTTTTATCTTTGATTGATGCCTTGATTTGAAGTGCTTCATCGAGTGTTTCCTCCTTCTTCTTCTTACGTTGCTCGTGTGCCTCGAGAGAACTGGCTAGCTCATCAACTGTGAACGTCGCTAGATCCTTTAACTCTTCTATCGCGCATACAACATTCTCAAAGTTGTTGGTTAATGACCTTAAAATCTTCTCCAAAACCCGGGTCTCGGCTAACATTTCTCCATTTCGATTGAGTTGGTTTACCACAGTTTGTACATGCGTGATGGAGTCAGATACACTTTTTGACTCCTTCATCTTCATGCTCTCCAACTTGCCACGAAAAGTTTGAAGACGCACTTGCTTGACTCGGTCGATCCTTTGTACACTTTTTCTAAAGTGTCCCACACTTCTTTTGAAGTAGTTGCACTGCAAGCTTCTCAAAGCCCGACTCGTCAACGACTCGGAACAACATGTATAGTGCCCTCTTATCCTTTTATCGCACCTCTTTTAACACCTTGTTTCGTGCCGCTGTATAACCTGTGGTATCTTTTGGTTCTTCTAACCCTTCTTCGACCACATCCCATGCATCTTGAGAACCGAGAAAAGCTTTCATATGAATGCAGTAGCGGTATTTGACCCGTCACATTCGTCATTGGCTTGATACAAATTTGTTAAAGAAAACTCATAAATTTGTGAAATAAATCTCACACACACTGACGATAGAAGGAGACAAAGAACACTCTATTTATCTGAAAAAACAATCTTCTATTGCTTCTCTGTTTCTTTTCTTTTTTTCTCTACTCTTCTTTACGGTTTTACAATAGTAATAACAAACGTATTTATAAGGTCTTCTAAAACTAAATCTAGACATAAGGATGCCACTGTTTCGTAACCCATAAAAAGTCATTGTTCCTGTAAAGATTCTTGGCCTTTCATCTTCAACACTCTTGGCCTTTTCCTTTAAGACTGACTCATGGGGAATCCGATCCCTGCCACTTCCTTGCGATGAATCCCTTACCCTGATCCCCACACAAATAAATATAGAATTTCATGGAAATGGAGAATGAAATAGATTGTGGGGATGATGACAGGGAATGGACATCGCTACCTGTGGCCCCTACACATGTCGTGTTTTATGATTGTATGACATATACTATGTTATGTATATGCTATGATATACGATATGTTGCATACAAGTTACGCTATGATATCATATACACTATTCTAGGACTATGAGACATTAAAATAATCATGTATTGTTAATTATTAAAAATATGAAATGATCAAGTATTTATATCTCATAGGAACACTATGCTAGGAATAGATTGGAGGTACGACTAGCGCCATGAATATATGTCATTCTTTAATGTTATGGGACCTCATGCATTTTGTATACCACGTGCATCGAGATACTTCTATATTATGTTTAGTACACCCTATGCCTATGTATTGTTAATCATGAACAATATGACAAGAATCAAGTATGTATGTCTCATAGGAACGTTATCTCGTGTTTTAATGTTAGGGATCTAATGTATTTTATATGGGAGGTGCATCGGGATACTTCCCCATTATGATTAGTACAGACACATACCTTACAATATTTATATTCCTTATGATATTATGCGGGTCTTTTCCCTTCATGGTATTTGGTAGTGTGAGTGTGCACAAGCTCGACGAGGCAGACCCACAGAGTACTCTTATACCAACCCACCTGGTGGTCAATGTGCACATTCATGGGTCGTGTGTAGGGAAGTACAACATATTCAACTCTGCTCGGACTGAAAAGCAAAGCTCAATCCCATGCCACAATGTATTTATGAAAGGATAGATCCCACTATATTACACGTGATTCATATTCCGACCCTAACAGTGGGATTACTCACTGAGTATTTATTAAAGTACTCAATCCACATGCTACTCTTATTTTAAAGGAAAGGTAAGATACCCATTTACGGATGACAACGTTGCGTTCAAGTTCAAGGAATCAAATTTAGGGCAGTTGCATTCATGTTATTTTTAATGATCCTTAGGTTATATTAGGGCATTGCTTTATTTTTATTGAAACTAATGTTATCTATTTTCCACTATGTTGTTCATAAACGTTTAGGCAATAGTTTGGAACAAGAATCGAGCTCCCAATAGTAAGCAATAAGCGTTTAGATTTTGGGTCTCCTACTCTCAGATTTCTTCCAAATTCGAGAGCAATTCTACACCATTTCGATTCAAACTTGTTCTTACAAAGCTGAAAGTGCCTAGAAATCATTCCCCCAATCCAATTCGTCATTGAACAGCTTCAAGGAAAACTTAAAATTTCAATCCGAGGATACACAAGAATACGTCAAGCAAGGACGATCCCAATTGTACCTCCAAGGAATGTTTCCATAGAAGACAACGAACAGAAATAACCTAAAAAACAAGCCCAATTGAAGAAAATCCGTTTTGGGCTCAAATTAGGGGTAAGTTTCAAAATCCTATCTACGGTCTCTTTTCATTCACATTAAGGATTCCTTCAGCATCATAGCAAGAAGTTACTTGTACTCCATCTTTACCAACTATGAAGCCAAGAAAGTTAACTTTTTCCATGCAAAAACTACCCTTATTAAAATTAGCATAAAGTTTCTCTTTCCTAAGCATAATCAAAACTTACCTAACATGCTTCACATGCTCATACAAAGTCTTTGAATAAATTAAAATATCATTAAAATGTATACCAACATGCTTTCCTAAATATTCTCTCAAAACGTGATTCATTAAGCGCATAGTACTAAAAGCATTAGTTAACCAAGAAGTCATAACAAGTCATTCATACAATCCAACCTTAGTCTTGAAAACTCTTTTCCATTCATCTTCTATATGCCTTCTAATTTAATGATATACAGATTTCAAATCAATCTTTGTAAATAGATATGAACCATGCAATTCATCAAGCATATGGTCTAGCCTAGGAATAGGACGTTGATACTTTACAGTGATTTTGTTGATGGCTCAAGAATCCACGCACATGTGCCATATTCCATCTTCCTTTGGCATCAATAAGACTGGTACAGAACATGGACTCAAACTCTCTCGTATATAGCCCTTCTCCATGAGCTCCCCAACTTGCCTCTAAATTTCTCTAGTCTTAGTTGGGTTTTCTCTATAAGCTGGCCTATTAGGAATGATTGCACCCGTTATAAAATCTATTTTATGTTCAATATCTCTAATGAGAGGTAGTCCTTTAGGTACTTCATCTTGAACACATTCTCAAATTCTTGTAAAAGAGATTGAAACATACAAGGCAAATAAAAATTGTTATCGTTAGAGACCAAACGTCCTTACTTGTACACAAGTATAAAGATGGTTTTTGTAAAAACATTCGGCTTCTAACCTTTCCAACTCTAGCCAAACAACTCACTTTCTTTCATTTTTTTTTTCAATTTCATTATTCTTTTCACAATTTTTAAGCTTTCAATTTCTCCTCATTCTCTTGGATTTCTTCTTCAACTAGCTCATCTTGGTCACTTTCCTCACTATGTGAGACAACTTGTCCATTCTTTATGATCATGACTCAATTGTTAGGATAATCACGACTAATATGACCTTGTATTCTTCCACTTCCTATTTACCCTTGGATGTCCCATCTTTGTTCTTTTTTTCAATCTCATACTTGCCTCTAACCTTGAAATTTATCCTTTCAATATTTGCATTTTTTTTTCCAAGCGTTGTAAGTAATAGACTTAGAAATAGCATACCTCTTGGAGTTCTCATTCTCCCAAGCTAGTTGCCCTGCGATTTTAATAACAAGGTATAACAATTTTTGTATATCAAAGTATGCTTGCCTATCCACTTAGTGAGCAAGTTTTCAGGTCATCCCACCGAGGAATCTCGCCATTGTATCATCTTCGTCTTTATCAATGCATGCTCTATTCATAAGGGCCTCCCTTTCTGTGTAATATTCTTCAATATTTTTGGATCCCTATAGCAGAATCTAGAGTTTTTACTTGAGTACTCTAGAATAATGCTTTGAAATGTATCTTTTTCTCATTAATGTCTTCAATTCCTCCAACGTTTCAATTGGTTCTTCATAATTTCTCCTCCACTATATTTTCAATGATGTCCACCATATATTAGCGTAATCACAAAATTCAGCCACAACAAGCTTCAATTTTCTTTCTTCACTAAAATTGTTGCAATCGAAAACATGCTCAATTTTGCTCTCATATTGCAAATACTCCTCTAGATCAGATCTCCCATAAAAAGTTGAAATTTTAAGCTTTACCCCCAACTCCTCTTTCTTCTCCTCTCTCGTATTCCTACTCCCTCTCAATTCTTTTTTGTGCTAAAATTTCTCTACCCCTTCTTCTGACAATTTCTCTCCCACCCCTAGGACTATGTCTCGCTAAAAGAGTGACATTGTCATCTTCTTCGTTTTCAAATTCTTCATTCGAGAGTACTTCCCTTCCTTGAAGATTACCTAAGGCTATTTCAATTTAATCCATCCTGTTTGTCGATGTACTAATAACTTGATTTAAACGAGTAATAGTTCTGGCTTGTGCTTCTCTCCACCTAGCTACATTGATCTCCCCTCCATTTACTTTGTCTTGGTTCATGATTGTACAAACAATAGTTAAATATGTTTAGGATCTCACATACACAACTCACTAATTTTACACTCAGGGACACTCGTGTTTATTACACACAAAGGTAGGCTATTTAGGAAAGTGACTAAATTATGATCAAGGTATGCTAATACATGGATAAAACAAGTCTGATAATAGTAAGCTATTCAATGAAATCAAGATAGGTTAATTATGAATAATAGCAAAATAAAAAAAAATAAATAAACAAAGAAAGAAGGGCACAAATATATTTTTGGATTGAATTGCAGATTGAAGAAAAAAGAATTCCAAAGATAATGGTGGTGTAGATTTGAGAACAACTAACTTTCCTTCTTATAAAATACTGTAAAATTTAGAAGTTATCTTCAAGTCTAAATGATGAGAAAAAAAAATATCAAACACAAATATTCCAGATTTAGATGGAATAAGAAAGAATGTGAATAGACGGTTATTTGATATAAATGCTCCAAAATAGATGGTCTAAAATAAAGATAAAGATATAAATTCTTCCTACCCTTTAGACCATTTAGATATTTGTGGGTCAACGTGTTGCGTCGATTCTTATGTACAACTATATCAATGAAGCTGCAAGATAATAGAATTTCATATACGGGTCAACGTGTTGTGTCGATTCTTTGCAATTTGCAATCCTAGTTTTACATAGGAACACAATCCTAGTTCTACAACAAGGGCATTTGGTCTAGTGGTATGATTCTCGCTTCGGGTGCGAGAGGTCTCGAGTTCGATTCTCGAAATGCCCCTCCACAACTATATCAATGAAGCTGCAAGATAATAGAATTTCATATATGGGTCAACGTGTTGGTGTCGATTCTTTGCAATTTGTGCAATCCTAATTTTACATAGGAACACAATCCTAGTTCTACTACCAGGGCATTTGTTCTAGTGGTATGATTCTCGCTTCCGGTGCAAGAGGTTCTCGAAATGCCCCTCCACAACTATATCAATGAAGCTGCAAGATATGTGTCATCTCTGTTATCTTTGCACACAATCCTATGTGGGAAGATGCAAGTCAGGTAAGGTAAGGAACCCACGTGTTCAATTTTGGGTTGGGTGTGAACTTAGATTCGAGACCCACTAGCCCAAAGTCCATTTGTGGTCAAGAAACCTTTCATGGCGCAAACTGACGCAAGCCATGGCCCGTTATTCCTAGCCACACCACTCCACACGTGCTGCCCGCATGTTAGGAGCTACAATCGCACTATTGCGGTAACGGGACAACGATTGTGCAACATTTGTTCTAAACTAGCGAACAAGTCAGCCGAGCAAAATTTCGATTGTGTGGACAATAGCAGCGTATGCTCGAGCCTCGGATCACATTGGAGAGAAGTATTTTAGAAAACATGAGAAAGAAAATACATTGAAATAAAGTTAAAGCAATGTTATAAGCGAATAAGCAACAACGACTTTGATAGCATATGACCAGGGTAGGAAGAATTCACAACTAGTCACATCCCCTATAGAATATTTTGGAGCATTTTAGCCCTTTTCGATTGTGTGGACAATAGCAGCGTATGCTCGAGCCTCGGATCGCATTGGAGAGAAGTATTTTAGAAAACATGAGAAAGGAAATACATTGAAAAAAACGTTTAAGCAATGTTATAAGCGAATAAGCAACAACGACTTTGATAGCATATGACCAGGGTAGGAAGAATTCACAACTAGTCACATCCCCTATAGAATATTTTGGAGCATTTTAGCCCTTTTCGATTGTGTGGACAATAGCAGCGTATGCTCGAGCCTCGGATCGCATTGGAGAGAAGTATTTTAGAAAACATGAGAAAGGAAATACATTGAAAAAAACGTTTAAAGAAAGCAATGTTTAAGCTAAAAGCGAATAAGCAACAACGACTTTGATAGCATATGACCAGGGTAGGAAGAATTCACAACTAGTCACATCCCTTATAGAATATTTTGGAGCATTTTAGCCCATCTAATTCTGGTAAGGACCATTTATAGAAATAAAGATATAAATGTCTAAAATCTGATAGCCCATATAGAAATAAAGATATAAATGGTCTAAAATAAATGGGAAGGACAATTTATAATGAACAAATATGATAAGGATTTCTTTTTTTTTTTTTTTTTTTTTTTTCAACTCCTAAATTTGATCTTCAAAAAGAAAAGAAAAACAAGGTCAAAAGATGATGAAGAGGATGGAAATGGCAGTAAGAAATAATTGACAGATTTGAAGAAAAGAAAAATATAAACGAATCAACTAGAGATAAAATCAATTCTAGAATAGTCCACATACATGCAACCTTGGCTCTCATACCAAATTGATTAGCAACCCTAATCATCAACCCAGTTCTCCAAGCTTTTGTTTTTTAATTTTTTTTAATTTTTTAATGTTTTTTTCTTTCGTAGGTTTTGGTCTTCTTGTTTGATATTCGCCAACTATTCTCAAGTGGCAAGTCACCAGTCATCTGATCTTTCAGGAGTCATATGTCCTATAGTCATATAGTGCATATTCACCAACTCACCTATTGCAACTTGAATCGATAGTAGGGGAAATGTTAAGAGCATAACTAAATTACCTGATTTCTGAAATGCCTAGAAGAGTTAAACTGCATGGCACCAATGGCCGGGAATAGCTTAGATAAGCTAAATAGGGCACAACGGTAATAACTTAATTTTAAAAACTTCAAAGCACAACTATAATAACTCAATTTTCAAGGCTTCAAATAATTTTTCATGACACGTAGTGACAAAGAAAAAAATTGATAAAAATTGTTACGTGATTCGAAAAATAAGGACAACTACTCGTAACACATAAAACTTGCGTGACAAAAAAAAAATTGATAAAAATTGGAACGAGATTTGAAAACTAAGGACAACAACTCGTAACAAATAGAACTGAAGGCTCGAGACGACCCTCCTCTATGACCTTAAGTAACAATTAGTGATCCCCCAAAAAGGAAAAGTAATATATAGTGCAACTAAATAAGTAATCACTTGTAGGCGGTAATCGAATCCTTGGTCGAGCAAGTTGCCACGGGTTTTTCTCTATGTTATAGAAAGTTTAGGTGTAGATTATATGTAATGACCCTAGTTTTCTAGGGACCTAGAGTCATTAGAATATGCATGATGTAACTGCTTTATGCGAAAATATTTTTTACATTATGTTTTTGTATCGAAGGTACCCCTTAAAAATAACTCAACATTATTATTAAGGATGCTAGATTAAGACTATGTAACAATGTTAGGAATCATGAACCTCCATAATTATATGACATTGTCCATTTTGGTTGATGGGTTAAATTTTTCCACATACATTTTGGTTGAAGGGTTAAATTTTTCCACATACTAAAATGGAATGATTCATTCCCATTGCTAAAAAGAGAGCTTGAACCTCCCCAACCTTATCGTTAACAATCATACGCTCTAACCAACTGAACTATTCCAAAAAATTATGAGTATTAGCCTAGATATTGTCTACTTTGGCTCGTTACATATTGTCGTCAACCGCACGGTTTTAAAACGCGTCTAATAGTGAGAGATTTCCACATGCTTATAAGAATTGTTTCATCCCCTCCCCAACCGATGTGGTATTTCACAATCCACCCCCTTGTGTTCCCAGTAATCTCGTTGGCACACCATCCAATAACTAGCTCTAATACAATTTGTTACAAACCAAGCCCACCTCTATCAGATATTGTCTACTTTGGCTAATTACGTATCACCATCAGCCTCACAATTTTAAAATATGTCTACTAAGATGAGGTATCTACAACCTTAAAGAAAATGCTTGGTTCCCCTCTCCAATTGTTAGCAAATATTAATTTTTTTTTTTTCTGTTACTTATCGTTGTATGTCTAAAAGTTTTAAAACGCGTCTATTAGGGAGAGTTTTCCACATCCTTATAAGGAATGCTTCATTCCCCTCTCTAACCAATGTTAGATCCCAAAATAAATAGTTAGGATGGTTGAGTGGTCTAAGGTCCCATACTCAAGTTCTAGTCCTCGTGAGTGGGTGTGGGTTCAAATCCCACTTTTGAAACCTTTATATTAACTATAAGGGTAAGTTTTCTTTTGTTCATTCTTGGTTTCTTTGATACTTGTTCTTAATACACATTTGAGAGTCCTTAACACAAGTGTTTAACTTAATAAATTGTACTTGGAGTAGGCATACAAAACACACACAAGTATTAGTATTTAGAGTGTTTTAGAAACCATTACAAACACTAAAAACGATATGTAATCTTATACTCTCACTCTGTCAAATTGCTAGTTTAATTAAACGATTAGTTTGTCAAATTGCTAGTTAAGAGTTTAATGGTATACTTACTTGGTCTAGTAGGGAGTCCTCCTAAGCTAGGCCATAGAGAAACCTTGGGCTCTGATACCACTCTGTAAGGATCGGGCTATCGCAATGGTTCTAAAAGATGGAAATTTTTTTCGTGAAATAAACAAAAGAATTTAAAAACTTATATTCACATAATATCAAAATAAAGTTTATACATAAGTATTTAAAACACAACATACTAGTTAAAACATAAAATAAGGAACGGGCACAAAACGTTTTAAAACAAATGGGTTGAGGACAACGAGTGAGGTTTGCCTGTGGCACCTGCTTCAGAGTCCGCTCCCGACCTCGACCAACTCCTTATTACCTAAAACAAATGGAGAATAAAGAATGAGACAAAGACTTTGTAAGTAGCCTACTTGTAGGCTCTTAATCATGTCCTTAATATTCTAGGGTACCACATTCTTTGTTGTTATCTTGTTCTTGTTATTGTTGTAAGTACTTAAGTTCTCCAATTCTTGTTCTTGAGTTTGGGTTCTTATCTTGATTATCCTGAGGACATTGGTCCCTGGATTATGAAACGTTGGTTATCCTTTAAGGGCTTTAGTACATGGTTCTTGGTTCTTGGTTCTTGTCCTTAGAACTTGGTTCTTGATCCATGTGCTAGACCTTGATCTTTCTCTTGTTCTTGATACTTTCTTTGTTCTTGTTCTGTTCTTGATTTGTTCTCAAAGACACTCCCCCTAGGTTTGCCTATGGCACTAGCTATTCACCTAACAATCCTGTGTCCAAAGCTTCACCAGTTCCTCGATACAATCTTAACCTATGTTCATGGCTTCATGAGTTCCAATCGACGTAGTCTTAACCCGCATCTTAGGGCTTGCCCTCCGATACCGTCTGCTAACCTATGCCCAAGGCTTCATGCATTCCAAGCGGCATAGTCTGAAAACCAACATCCAAGACTTCTTAAGTTCCAAGAGATGTAGTCTAATCCTGCATCAAGGGCTTGCCCTATGATACAGTCTGAAACCTTACGCTAAAGGCTTCATGTGTTCCAAGCAGCGTAGTCTAAGTCATGAGCACGTTGTACCTTGGGAGGTCTTAGGAGTTGATTCTTGGCTAGGGTGACTTACTATCTTCTTGTTCCATCATGGCCCTAGACTACTCCCCATGAAAAACCATAAAGGTCATGTGGTCGATGCATACATGAACATGGCATCCTGCAAATCTTTTGGGTACCCATAACACGGTTCAGGGCTCTTCTAGGTGAGAGAAATGAGGCCAATCATGATATTCTGCAAAGGAAACATGGTGCAGGGCATCCCACCTAGAAGAAGAAATCTTGGACCTCCAAAAGCATTGCGTGGTGGGAGGTCATAGGTCCCTTATCCTTGAGTGGTACCTGGCGTCTTCTTACTTGGGTAGTTGTAAAACTTGTGTGGTATTGTTCTTTGTTCTCAATCTTGTAAGTTTCTAAGGTTCGTAATTCCTTGAGTTATAAGTTGTAACATGCATTTGTAACCATATGAACCCATCTTAGCATGAGTTGTTCTAGAATGTCATAAATTCCTAAGGAGTTCTTTAGAGGGTTCTAGAAGAGTCTTGATTCTTGTGGTGTTTCCTTTAGGTGTTTCTTGGGTCCTAACTTGGTTTAGGTTCCATACTTGCTCCAATCAACTTGAAACCACAAACATATCTTCATGTTCTTCATAATAGACCTTATAAGAAGTACGAAACCATTTGGAGCACGTATAGACCTTGGATTTTCATAAGTCGTCCTAGGGGCATTTTGGTCATTTTACCCATAATTCTTGGTTTTGCTACTTAACGTGTTCCAATAGCTTTCAAATTTTCATAAGTTGTCCTAGGAGTTCATTTAGTGGGTTATTTTAACGTTACTTAAATCCTGAGCATTTTGATCAGTTCAGGGCCTTAACTCAAAGTTCTTTTTGTTTTTCTTTCATATATCCTAAATTCATACTTATTTTAGGGTTCATATGGAAAATCCAATGGATTCCTACAAGTATGTTTTAACAAAACGTCCAAGGTCACTACTTACCTCGTTGTCGACATTTGGGATTTCCATTCATGAGCTTCCAGTATCCGAATTATCTAAAATTTCCTTCCACAGACTCCTTAGTTTGTCTAGTTTCTAGAACCATAAAGATTTTCGTGAGAACTGGTCAGGAAGAAGGTTAAAATTGCGAAAAACGAGGGAAGGTCAACATATACCTATCTTTGACTTTTATTGGTCAAAGTTTGACCTTTGACTTTGGACTTCATCTTCTTCATTGGTAGCTAGAAAAATCTCGATTTTTTCTTATCAGACCACTCTGGTTTTACCTTTTTACAGCTATATATAGGCATCTAATGTATTCTATTGCTCCACGAAATCTTTAGATGAAGTTTCAAGCAAGAAGTAGAGACCAAGTTCATACCTTTTTGTGGTCTGTAGCACAAGTTATAACCTTCCAAAATTCATCGGAAAACATGTTTCTCGCCGGAGTATATCTAGAAACCTTTTGTTGGGCAGCCAATTATAAAACTTTTCAGTGCCTGATTCCTTCACGAAACTTGTTGTAAATCCCATATGAAATATGTAAGAGTTGGTAGGAAGGAAAATGATTAACCATAGCCCTCGAATTTGGAAGAAATTCGAGAAAGAAAAACCCATAATTTAAGAGCTTCAAACTTGAGTTTTAGGAATTCTCATCACTCGATTCTTGTCTTAAAACTTTGCCCCAACTTCAGACTTTATAGGGGAAGCTTCCACCGACATTGAGATCTCCAGAATCGTCGTGATTTGGGATTTTCTGGATAATTCGTCGGAAATATCCTCTCCGATCAGCGAGCTACCAACTATGAGTTTGAATTTCGACTGTTGGATTTGATGATCTTTGAATGTTCTAGATTGTATCCAAATTTGGGGAAAATCCAACGACACGATTTTCAGATTCGAAGGTCTATGTGCAGATGGTCACATGCAGAGGTTTTTATTTTTAGCAGAATGGCTCTTTCGTAATTATCCATATCATCAGGGTAATTTGGTAATTTGCCACTTTCAAAATTTTTTATTATTATTTTTCCCGAAAAATTCATAATTTTCCTAAACTTTTATTCATCTCTTGTTGGTCATTTTTGGGTCCTTGAGCATCTTGAAATTCCCTTAGATAAGGAATTAAATATCCAAAAAATTTCTTAAAAATTGGAAAGTGACCTTTTCGTCCTTTCGCTTAGGCTTTCATTCTCAATACTTTTCCAAAGGCCTTATTCCTTACAGTTACTCGTTAGGGTATAGAAATTACTTGCTAAAGACCCTTCCTTGCTTAATCCTCTTAACTTTTTTATTGGATCCTTTGGGTCTTACATGGGTGGCTTTGCTTTATTTTTGGGGTGTTGCAGCTTCTTACCTCAACCGACCACCAACAAACAACTCAAAAAGAAATGTAGAAATTTAAAATAAACAGACGACTGGATTCCCTGCGACGACACCCTCTGTGACCACATAGTTCTCGAGTAGCGCTTCTTACCTTGACCAATAGTCAACAAACAATTAAAAACTAAATGTAGAAATTCAAAATAAACAGACACGACGTGATGCCTTGGGACGATCCCCGCTGTTACCGCATAGTTCTCGAGCAATACTTCTATAACACCTGTTCATCGACTGCTCGATTCACATGAGTTGCCACTAACATAGATATTTTGCTTCGAAAATCGGTCATAAAACAAAAAATTTCATACATGACAAGTAAAACATGTGAATCAAGTATACTTTACAACACAAAATATTCAAAGTAAGTTTTCAACAACAAAAGCACATGTACTTAAAACCGACTCAGAAAAGGATTCCTTGTTGTCTCAACCTGCTGGTCTCGTCCTCGATTGGCTTGCAACTTCTTATTTGGCCAAAAAAATTAAAATAATCTTGATGAGTAATTAATTTACTCATAGCTAACTTGTCATTCACAACTTTATTACTTATCTTTCTAGTTGTTATTAAGTTTTATTCTCAATTAATTCCTAGTTTCTTTTAGGATCATTTGTAAGTTAGTAATATATTTCAACTACCTCTCGCTTAGGTTACTTGTATATGGTTATTTAGAATTTTAGGACTTGTACGTAAGACTCAATCTCAATCAATTACAATCTGTCAACTAATTTCTTTGGCAGCATGTAACATCATATATACCAAAGGTCAGGAATACTCATTGTTCCTAACTTAGCACACACCGCATCGGTCAGGAACTCTGCGAGAATTAATAGACTACAATACTCATATTCTAAATCTTCCGATAATTTGTTATGCGATAAATGGAAATGCAGTAAAGATGAGAATCAATATTTGGTTTACCATGGTTAGAAGAAATATCTCTCTGAAAGCACAAAATTTCATGGACAAGGTCAACTAAATTGACAAGCATCGAAAGAAATTGATAGATTTTCCGACGCTTGCTTATTTTGTTAGCCAATGTATGCTACGTGACAAAATTTAGTGCATCTAGAGATATTTTTGCCCGCCATAATCTACCTTTGAAGCCTCCAAAGCCCCCCATCTCCCTTATATTTCTTCTTCCCCATTTGCTTCCCTACTCCTTCATTGGCACCCTCTTTCTACCATTTTGTGTGTTTTTCTCGTGGTCAATGGCTATCCATTTTCGGTGTTTGAGGGAACTTGCTACTTTTTGGGTTTTCTCTCTTTTTAAATATCTTTTTATTTCGTTTGTTCATAAATTATGTTGTCAGTTTAGGTTCATTTTGATGGTGTTACTATAACACGTGCGGAAGCAATTTGGATCTTAGGCACTCTAAGTACATCAATTATAGTAAATTAGCTAGCATGTTGAAAAGTATTAAAACTCAATGAGTTTGAATACTAACATTTTGTAGTTCAAATTCCTTTTTCCTCATGAACGGTTTCGAACCACCACTAGTGTCTTTCCTACTATTCTCCGACCTTAGAACAAGATTATGGTATCGGGTGAGTGATGAAACTTGATAGGAATTTAATATATGTAAACCGAGAGTTTTGAGATTTTTGCAAGGCCCCTGAGTGTCATGCAAGGCATGATGATGATCATGATCGTAGTGTAAGCATCCGTACTCATCATCATAAATGGGAAGTATCTTGATGTATATGTACACACAAAATGCATGAGGTCCTAGGGTTTTTCATCTTTAGAACATCTTTATGACACAACCTTATATACACTTCACATATTGGCCTTCATACGTTCATCATCATTAACATTGGCTAGGGTTGTATCATAAAAATACTCAGTCTTATTCCCATAGCTATTAATTTGGAGTAAGTAGACTTATTCCCATAGCTAGAAATAGGGTTTGAACCTCCAACCTTGTGGTTAAGGGCCACATGCTCTAAACAACTAAGCTATTGCAGCTAATTATTTGTAATAGCTCAAGCCCACACACTCTTATGAGGAATGTTTCATCCCCTCTCTAACCAATGTTGGATCTCACAATCCACCCTCCTTGGGGGCCCAGCGTCCTTGCTGGCACACCGCTTGGTGACTAACTCTAATAGCTTTTGTAATAGCCCAAACTCACCGCTAGCAAATATTGTTTGCTTTTGCCCATTACGTATCGTCATCGGCCTCACAATTCTAAAACGAGTCTACTAGGGAGAGGTTTCCACACTCTTCTAAGGAATGCTTCGTTCCCATTTCCAGCCGCTAAAAATTATTGTCCATTTTTACCCGTAACAAATCGTCGTCAAAATCACAGTTTTAAAACACGCTACTAGAGAGATGTTTACATACACTTATAAGTTATTCTTCATTCTCCTCTCAAACCAATGCGGGATCAGAGCGCGTGGGTTCAAATCCCACTTCTGACAACTCAAATAAAGGTAAAATAAAAATACAATAGCATATCATTATTGAAATCAATTGAACTCACTGGAGATTTAAAATTGTCGCAACATGATTTTCCAAGCATCTAAGAAACTTAGTGTTCTTCAAGTTTACCCTTACGCCTGAATCTCAAGGACACTGTTATTTTTTGTACCGCCTGGGTGCATAGCAAATGGTGAGTTGTGAGCCTCCATCAATATCTCGTTGCTTAATTCCTCAATTGTTAGAATATATAGGCGTCCTTGACATAACCCTCCATCCTCTTAGGATTTAAAGAAATTGTCTACTTGGCCCACTATTAGCTGACTCATAATAAACACATATATATATATATATATATTTGTAGGTTTTTGTCTTTTTGTAAGATGTGGCCAACTAATCTCAAGTTGCAAGTCACCTGATCTTCCAGGAGCTATATAGTCATATATTACATATTCACCAACTCATCTATTGCAACTTGAATCCATAGTAGGGGAAATTGTAAGAGCATAACTAAATTACCAGATTTCTGGTATGCTTAAAAGAGTTAAAATCAGCGGCACCAATGGTCGGGAATAGCTTGGATAAGTTAAATAGGGCACAACTGTAATAACTCAATTTTAAAGACTTTAAAGCACAACTATAATAACTCAATTTTCAAGACTTCAAATCATTATTCATGACACATCCTGAAAAAGACAGAATTTCATAAAAATTGGAACGAGATTCGAAAACTAAGGACAACAACTCGTAACACATAGAACTGACGTGAAAAAGAAAAAATTTGATAAAAATTGGAACGAGATTCAAAAACTAAGGACAACAACTTGCACACATAGAACTGACAGCTCAGAACCACCCTCCTCTATGACCTTAACTAACAATTAGTGATCACCCAAAAAGGAAAAGTAATATCTAGTGCAACTAAATAAGTAACCTACTTGTAGGTGGTAATCGAATCCTTGATCGAGCGAGTTGCCACAGGTTTTTCTCTAGGTTATAGAAAGTTCAGGTGTAGATTATATGTAACGACCCTAGTTTTCTAGGGACCTAGAGTCACTAGAATATGCATGATGTAACTGCTTTATGCGAAAATATTTTTTACATTATGTTTTTGTATTGAAGCTACCCCTAAAAAGAACACAATATTATTATTAAGAATGCTAGATTAAGACTATGTAACAATGTTAGGAATCACGAACCTCCATAATTATATGACATTGTCCACTTTGGTTAGAGGGTTAAATTTTTCCACATACTAAAATGGAATGATTCATTCCCATTGCTAAAAAGAGAGCTAAACCTCCGACCTTAACATTAACAATCATACGCTCTAACCAACTAAACTATTCCAACAACTTATGAATATTAGCCTAGATATTGTCTACTTTGACTCATTCCATATCGTCGTCGACCTCATGGTTTTAAAACACGTCTAATAGTAAGATATTTCCACATGCTTATAAGAAATGTTTCATCCCTTCCCCAACCAAGGTGGGCACTCCCTTGTGTTCCCAGCAACATTGCTGGCACACCACCCAATGACTAGCTCTAATACAATTTGTTACAAACAAACCCACCTCTTTCAGATATTGTCTACTTTTGCTAATTACGTATCACTATCAGCCTCACGATTTAAAAATATGTCTACTAGGAAGAGATGGCCTGTTAAGTATCGTCATAAGTTTAAAAGTTTTAAAACGCGTCTTTTAGGGAGAGGTTTCCACACCCTTATAAGGAATGCTTGATTCCTATCTTCAACCAATGTTAGGTCTTACAACAAATAGTTAGGATGGTTGAGTGGTTGATGGCATTAGGAGTCAAGTTTTGGTCATTGTGAGAGTGCGTGGGGTGGGTTGAAATCCCACTTTAGACAACTTACTCAGAAAGGATCTGTTTTATAAAGTGCTATTCTTTTATTAAATTTATATTAGTAGAACTTCCGACCTTGTTGTTAAAGTCCACACGCTCTAACCAACTGTGCTATTCCACCTAATCATTTGTAATAGCTCAAGCCCAGACCTTGTTGTTAAAGCCCACACGCTCTAACCAACTGAGCTATTCCAGCTAATGTAATAGCTAATAGCTCAAGCCCAGACCTTGTTGTTAAAGCCCACACGCTCTAACCAACTGAGCTATTCCAGCTAATGTAATAGCTCAAGCCCACCATCAGTAAATACCATCAGTAAATATATTCAGCCTTGGCTTGTTATGTATTACTGTCAACTTCACGGTTTTAAAATGCATCTATTAGGGAGTGGTTTCCACATCCTTACGAGGGATGTTTCTTCCCCTCTCCAACCTATGTTCAATCTCACAATCCCCTCCACTAACAAATATTGTCCGATTTTGTCCATTACGTATCACCATCAACCGAACAATTCTAAAACGAGTCTACTAGGGAGAGGTTTTCACATCCTTAGAAGGAATGTTTCGTTCCCTTTTATAACCGCTAAAAAATATTGTCCATTTTTTTCCGTTATATATCGCGGTCAGAATCATTTTAAATCACTCCTACCGGAGAGATGTTTAAAGACTCTTGTAAGTTATACTTCATTCCCCTCTCCAACCAATGCGGGATTAGAGGGTGTGCGTTCAAATCCCACTTCTGAGAACTCAAATAAAGGTAAAATAAAAATACAATCTTATCATTATTGAAATCAATTGAACTCACTAGAGATTTAAAATTGCCACGACCTGATTTTCCAAGCTTCTACAAAAGTTAGTATTATTCAAGTTTACCATTACGCCCGAATCTCAAGGACACTCTGATTTTTTGTACTACCTGAGTGCATAGCAAATGATGAGTTGTGAGCCTCTGTCAATATCTCGTTCCTTAATTCCCCCACTGCTGGAATACATAGGCTCCTTAATTCCTCCATTACTGGAATACACTGGCGTCCTTGACATAACCGTCCATCATCTTAGAATTTAGAGAAATTGTCCACTAGGCCCTCTATGAACTGACTCATAATTACCTATATTAAAAAAAAATATCAGCTTTAGAAAGATAAAAAACGTAACGGTTGGTGGTAAAAAATGTCAAATCGAGCCAAATATGTCATTTTTAGCCTAGAATTTCGAGAAGCTAAGCCAAAGGGGCCGGTGTATGTAGTAGTGACCTTGTCGTTGAGGGACATTGACACATGAGCAGGTCGCGAAGTGGGTTGAGGCACGGGTCTTGAATGTTCATGTGGGCACACAAGTTTGTGTAGTGGATCATGGGCTGGGCCGTGTTCGGTGTATTTTTGGTTTGAATGTGGGTTTTTGGGCCAAGCACAGAGGAACTAGACTACTGGACTGGTTGCTAGTGGGTATCTTACTGCATTGTTGGGCCGAAGCTTTGTATTTTAGGTTACTGAAGCAAACTAGATATGGGGTTGCTTGGCTATAATGAGGTTGCGAGTATTCGAGTTTAGGTCTGACCAGTGGACTTCATCTTCTCCACCCCTCACCTCGGTTAGGGTTGCCTGTGGGTCGTGAGTCGGATCTCGGGTCAGACTTCGTCTCCCTCACCCCGATTACTAGAGAATTTTTCGGTGACTCTCTCTCTCTCCTCAATCACGTCGTTTCGAAGTCCTTTTCCCTCCTTTTTCCTCCATTTTCGAGTCTCCTCCTCCCCCAAATCTCGTTTATGGTGTTTGTTTGGTTCGTAAGGGCCTAACCTCTCAGACCTAAGAGGGTTCAAAAATTCAACGTTTTGTCTTCCTTACCAAATCTTGGGCCTAAAACTTTATTCGACGTTGTCTCGCGACTTATATTTGGCGCTTTTGACTCAGGATATCGGTTTTTAACCCTATTTGACATTTTTAGACCCAATCCTACAATTGGTTACCCTCTTGAAGTCGATTTTGACATTTCAAAAAGGTCTTGAGATGAGTACGATCATTGTTTCAAAAAACTAAAATATTATAAGAAAAATTATAGGCATACTTAAACATAGTAGCTAAACGACGTAATTTGATCTGTGCTAATTCGGTGTCGTGAACTTACATAGGTTTACTTGGATTTTAAAGGGAAAAATTGAACTAGCTTCAAGTATGATTTAGGGACTTCAACTTAGCTACCTTGGTAAGTGACTTCACAACTATCCAAAGTCGGCTTGACTTATCTGAAGTGGTAAGGAATGGTGGGTTAGCTTTGGTGGGGTTTGTTTTAATGGCGGTTTTGAGGTTAGTGTGGACGATATGGAGAAGGTGTCTGAAACAGGAGAGAGTTTTGATACTGTTTGGATTGGGAAAAGTAATATGCCTTCTGCTTCAATGGTAAGAACACAACCAGCTGTTGAAAATAGTTACCTTCCTTGATTCTTTTTCTTCTTAGTTGTTGGGATGTTTTCATCATTGTGTGGAACGTGTAATGAGAAAAAGAATGTTTAAACAAATGATATAAACGGTAGAATTTTTTACTCTTGAAGTGTAAAGTTGTCGAAACAATTCTTTTATTAACTTCTCTGGGTCGTATTAAAAGAGAAATGAATACTACCGTTGATGATATCATGGATAAACACTGAGATCAAAGATGAAGAGTTATTGGGCTCTCGATCATGGCTACAACAAGCTTGGGTACCATATTTAAGAACTGTAGGATATCAAATCAAAACGAAGCCCTTGTAATGAACTTAATATTGTACGAGCCCTTGTAAAGAAAAAGGGAACATATAACTTTATAGTAATAAGTAAAATGGGCTAAATAAATTTGAATTGGGTTGCTTATTTTACTCATAGAACTCATGTCCTTCAATGTATTTGAATCAAATTAACTTAAACAAACTTTGACCATTTGAATTAAGAATAGAGTAAAACTCCATATGATAGGGAGTAGAAATAAATGGAGAGTAGAAATAAATGGGGTAAGAAATTAAGTAGAATTTTAAAAGAGGAAACTAAAAATGGAAAAAATCAATAAAAATTTTGGTTTTTGGTTTGAAAGATATTTCTATAAGGAACTTTGAATTGAAGAATTGAAAATATATGGGTTCATTTTGTAAAGTTGGCTTTCCTTTTTAGCGCCTTTTTTAGCCCATGCAATTCTCAACTTCCATTGACAAAGTGGGAAGTGGTGATTTGGAAAAATCCTTCAAATCCACCTCTTCATACTCGTTGCAAATCAAAAGATGAAGATTTAGGTTAGTAGAGAATATATATATATCTACATACTCATGGTGGAATCCAAGTTTTTATTTTAAGTTTTGAAATTTTTAAAACAAAAAATTAAACTATTTAATTTTTACATAATATTTATTAGGTTTTTAATGGTTTTATTTTCATATTTTAATGTTTTTATTTTCGTATACTTCTTAAAATTTATATGTATATATTTATCTTAGTTTGGGTGTATCTAACCTAAAATTTTGGATTTGCAATGGACTTAGGCGTGCATATCCTCAATCCAGGAACCCAATTCTATTGGGACTTTAAGGATAATTTTTTTCGAACGACATTATTTTGGTGTGACTTTGAGAGCAAATTAGGGCATGCTTCATTCGAGGTTTTCTGGTCAGAAAAGGGAACATGGCTTTCTAATCAATGGGGTAATGAAAGATGAATATGGTTGACATGGCTTTCTAATCAATGGGGTAATGAAAGATGAATATGGTTGGCAGATAGTAATGGCTTTTCATTGTTTAATAATCATCTAAACAAGCATGGGAAAATGGTTGTTCTCAGCCTTATTAAATGATGATCTAAGTTAGTGGATGAAAATGTCACATCTTTATTGCTTTTGTGGAACAAACCTTTGTGAGAACAACCAAGAAAATAAAGTTATTTTAGTTATTTACTATGGGAATAAAACGCCAAAGGTAAATGAGAGTAAAACTACTCTAAATTAAATTCTGGTGGTTGATTCAAATTTTAAATATACGTCAAATTTTTAGAGGCATTACACCTTTAAATGAAGCAATGATGTTACGACCCAGATCCATCGCTAGCAGATATTGTCCTCTTTCGGCTTTTCCTTTCGGGCTTCCCCTCAAGGCTTTAAAACGCGTATGCTAGGGGAAGGTTTTCACAACCTTATAAAGGGTGATTTGTTCTCCTCCCAAACCAATGTGGGACATCACACATCATGACCTTATTCTCTACTTCAAGTTCGAGTAAGGTTTGATGTGTAGTACTTTTCTATACACGAAACACACATGCGCACATGGACCCATTAAGTGAGCTCGTATACATACCTCATGGGTTTGATGGTAGGCTCGCGAACACTCACGTTGCCAGAAACCACAAAGGGGAAGGAGCATGCATAATATCATAGTGTACATAATCATAACGAGAAAGTCTCTCGATGCATGTGACATGTGAAATGAATGAGGTCCTATAGTTTCGAATCATGATAAATAGTTATGATGCAAATCAGACATCCATTTTATTTTTCATGACATTGCATTCCTATGAGACATACACACGTATATTGGACAAATCTTCTATGGTTAATATACATGGTTTATCAATGTCTCATTGGCACAACTTGAACATGTTAACATAATATGCGTGGTGTAATATGTGAAGGTTCACGCATTATATATCATTCATATCGCAACGTAGATTCACAACATATATATCATTCATATCATAACATAAAATATTAGTGACGTCAACTCATGCCTGCACATAAATGCATAAATTCATAATAGACATTTTTAAAATAAGGCCATGGACTTACATAATTAATTCAAAACATGAAATTCAACCATTTTAAAGGAAAATCAAGCTTCACACAAACACCTAATAAAATTGACTGAAATCCAATATGTCCTATCATGTACTAACTTAAAATTCAAAACATTCAAAACATTCAACTGCCTATTATTATCTATTTCTGACTTACATGACCTGCCCAACGTTCACCTTCATAGAATCGTTACCTTATCTCCCCTATTATTTGTTTTAATATAAATGTGAGATATTGTGCAGTCCTAAAAAAATATGCCAAAAAAGAACGTGCCGGTAAGGTTGAGTTTCCATCCGACCATTCCACGCCAAATTGGAGTTAATAAAGAGTACTCCAAAACTGCTTATAATTAACACCATATCAAGTCTCTATTTTCAAGAGAAGAGGAAGATACAAATCTCTACTAAAAAATGGGAGTTGAGATTCTCACATTGGAGAATAACTTTCGTTGTTTTTTCTTTTCTCACTATTAACTTTGTATTTATTAGAGATTGTATTAACAAGTTGAGAATGACAACACTAAGTAACTGTTTAGATCTAAATAGTCATTGATATATTAATACGTAGCACATGAGTTTCATTGTTGTCTTCTTTTTATAAAAATAGAGTAAACACAAATAATTTGATTTTTTTACTTTGGTAATGTTACCTA
This sequence comes from Cucurbita pepo subsp. pepo, assembly GCF_057944985.1. Lineage (NCBI taxonomy): Eukaryota > Viridiplantae > Streptophyta > Magnoliopsida > Cucurbitales > Cucurbitaceae > Cucurbita > Cucurbita pepo. Next base: position 58,926 of record NC_141813.1, on the reverse strand, counting down.
GAATATTCAAATAAACTTTTAAAAAATATGGATGGGAAAAAACTTATTAAATAACCTGTTAAACTTGTTTTTAAGGTTAAACTTGTTTCAAAATAACCTTTCTATGAACTCTATTAAAGTAGGATGGAAATGAGTGAAGAAGTGTAATAGCCCAAAAATAAATAAAGAAATAAACAAGTAAAAATAATTAAAAAAAAAATATAGTTAAAATAATAAAATAATAAATAAATAAATAAAAATTAAAAGAAGAAAAACATTTGGTAACCGATCCCTCCTCCTTCCTTCAATCTCTCACCACTCCTCCCCTAAAAATAAATCTGGCAACAAATCACGAATCTCTTTTCTGTAAAAACAATGCAGATTTACCCAGAATTCTTTCTTCCTACAAAAACAAATAGAAAAAGAAAACAAAAAGTTTAAGCAGACTAGCTAAGCCAGAGGAGATATGTCATTTGAAGAGGTCAGTATATTAAATCTTCCTTTTATTTTATTAAATAATATTAATTTGGTTACAATTATTTAGTTTTATATTAGAGATTAAATGAAAAGAATTCTATATGAGTTTAGGAAATCAAAACCAATTATATTTTAGATCTACCTTGTTGCAATGATTTAGGTTGTACTTTTATATGAATTATAGGAAAAGAATATAAGGAAATAAGAAAAAAAAATGAGATAGAGATAGAAATACAGAACACTGTTAACTGACAAGAAAAATAATAACAAAAATAAAAATGGAAGATTTGGAAGTAAGAATAGATTAACGAAATTGAATAATACCTTCTTAAAAATAATTACAGAAGAAGAGGAAAGATTTGTTGAACAGGATTTAACAGTAAAACAGGAAATATCATAGTGCAATGAGCTCTTTTAAATTTTGTCTAATCGGAGATATCAGAATTTTACGATGGCCAATCTAAATGAGAGAAATAATTTTATAGAGTTCAAACTTGAAACTGATGTCATGAACTCATATAGGTTGACTCGGATTTCAAAGGACGGAATCGAACTTTCAGTAAGGATATATACGTGACAACGACTTAAGCTAGCCAGGTAAGTGACCTTACTGTCGGCGTGGTTATATTTGATGTTGACACGTGCCCTGTGGTTCTGCACGTGTCATATATATTGATATGTGTGAATTGTGTGTGGATTGATATGCTTCCTATATGTTATGTTATGTTATAATATGTGGTTTGTATGATAATAATTATGGTACGATATGCTCAAGGATAGGTTTGAGATAGGGTACGAGAAGGATGCACAAAACGAAATGTAACGATAGGAGTGAGATACGTTCATGAAACGTTAGAGTTAGGTTACATACCAGAGTGCTATGGATAGGAGAGATTGATGAAGGAATACGGTTAGCTTATGGGTAGAAAGGGATAGGTTTGTGATAGATTGATAGAACGATAGCATTAGGGTACATTCTTGTGACGATATGACTAAGGTACGTCACGTAATGATATGTCGGTGATAGGTATAAGAACGTTAAGACTGTGGTAAGTTAGAGAATGATATGACTATGAAGTGTTTGCGTTATTGACTCTGTTATGATATGATACATTGTATGCTAGATTATTGTGCTTAAGTACGAAATCATGTGAACGTGAATGTATGTTATTTATGTTGCTTAGTTGATGTGATATGAATGCATGTGACGATGTGTGGCCCTTATACGATTATGGCTTGTTGTATGAGTATTGAAATGTGATTGAATGAATTGTATGACATGAAATACGGTAAATTGCATGGTACATAACCCCGCTAGGAATATGTATGATATGTAACGAAATGAGAATGAGAATGACATGTAAGCATGAAAACGTGACACGGGGTTATGTTCATTAAATGATGACTGTAGGACTAGTGGGACCTCATGCATATTGTGTGATCATGCATTTGGGGGATACCCCTATTCCATCACGAGGGTACGGACGCGTACATCCAAATGGCAGGACAGCGATCGTTATGCCCTGCATAGCGCTGTCGTGACGGTTTTAGTTTTAACAGGTCCCGGTGGGCCCCCAGAGCATGCCCACCGGCTAGGGACAGTGGCCCAGCGGTGTGCGAACTAGCTGGTGAGCTCATACTCGCACGTATGGGCTGCGTGTAGAGTATATGGTACACGTCCACGATTACCTGTTAGGATTACACCGTAGGGAAAATGAAACGAAACGAAACGAAAAAGAAACGAAACGAAACGAAATGAAACGAAACGAAAGATAGGTCCCATCATTTCATTGCATGTGATTGTTGCATCTAACCCCAATAGTGGGGTCACTTATTGAGTATTTCTTTAAATACTCAGGCCATGTGCTACTACATTTTTCAGGTTAAGGCAAGGCATTCCTGTACGGCTGACGACGGCATCGCAACTCGAGATCATGGCACATGCATATGATAATGGTATTTATTTTCTTAGACTTAGGATAGAATAGGATGTTTTAAACTTAAACGCTTATTTATTTTATTTCGGGTCTTTTGTTGTATCGTTTTAAAGATGTTTTCGAAACACGTAAGTCCATGCCTGTGTTTTTAAGTTAAAGGTTATGTTTTATGGAATTTAAATGAAGTCTTCCGCATTCAATGTTTATGGTATGTATACAGTAGCGACCTTAAATTAAGTAGAAAATTTCGGGTCGTTACAAGAAGAATGGTTGAATAATTGTACAAATGATCTAATAAATTAATTGATTTTATTGGGTTGAAACCCTATCAAATACAAAACTAAAAACAAAGACACAAATCATTTTCAAAATTTAGAGTTCATACATTTATGACACACAATTCTTAAAATACGATACTATTATTCTATTTAAAGTTCACACATTTATGACACACAATTCTTAAAATATTTGTGAAACTTAAAGATGGTCCAGCATTTCTCCCCTCGATTTCTTTATGAAACTTAAAGATGGTGATGTCTTAAAGCACATGGTCTTAATTTTGGAATTTGATCCTCCGTCTGCAACTTATTTAAGAAAGCAGAATTTTGTTTCCTTAGGCAACCTTATCTAAGACGTATTAACTCCCGATTTCTTCATTAAAAGCGCTCAACTTAATCTTCTAAAGCTAAAGAAAGACTCAATTTTGAAGAAAATGGCCGGTAAGTAAGACTTCGATCCTTACTCCCAAATTTTAAACGAAAATAATTTTCTTCAAATGGACTTGCTCTGAGTCTTGTTAACCTTCGTGGTCTTCTACGGAAATATTCTTTGGAGGTTCGAAAATCGAACATGATAGGTTTCTTTACAAATTTGCATGTAGGCTCGTATTTAATTTTCGAGCATCAACTATCTTCCTTTAAAGACGGACCAAATTGAGAAGTTGTGTTTGAGGCACCTTCAACACTTTATTTCATCACCAAACTTGTGGGTAGTCTCATTTAGAAGGTGTAAAAGCAGGTTTGAAGGAAAATGGTTGACTATGGCTATCAAATTTGGAAGAAATCCTGCGAGTAAGAAACCCAAAATCTCAGAGGCTATAACAACTCACAGTTGAAGGCTCGACTTAGCTCGATTCTTGCTCCAAATGAAAGCTCCTACTTCAGGCTTTATGAGAGAGCTTAAATCGACGTTAAAAACTTCTAGATTTTCATTAATTTGAGATTGAATTTTATAAAATTTTTGCCAAACAGATTTTCTCTGATTAGAGGGCAACTCATCTCCATTTTAAATTTGGTTGTTGGATTCGATGAGTTGCGTCTCTTCTATAACATACTTAGAAGTCCATTTGAATATGTCATGATTCAAAGATTTTATACAAAGTTACAAGGCCATTGGAATATGTCTAGATTTAACCAAGATTTGGGGTGGTAAATGACCAACATACCCCTATAAGAATTCTAAAATGTTTTCAAGATTCCAAAAGACATCAATGTTTAATAAACTTTTTAAGAGACCCATGTATGACCTTAAGGGTAAGTATGCAAGATCACATGAGGAAATTAGAACGTGTTTGAGGTATGAACTTTAAGAAAAATGACGAAACAACCCCTAAAAACCTTTTATAAGAATCAAGGTTTGTTATGAATACCAAATGACAAGATGGGTATATGAAACTATTCTCAAGTATCTCAAGTTTTACTACATATAAGAACATGTATTATGCTTATGCAATATCAGTCTTACATGAGAGTTTTATTAAGTCACTCAGTGTTACCAAGAAATTTGAGGAAATAACATGCATGCTTGCCACATATACAAAATCCCTCAAACATGCATGTTTGCCATATAATTTGGTTAACTTAAACACGCATGCTTGCCACATAATCCCAAACATTTGAGTGGAATTTCAAGTGTCAAAATTTGGTGATCTCAAATTTGCATGAACATGAAAACATGACTCTTTAGATAGAGTGATCATGGTACATGGAAGGTCTTCTTCTTCTTGGTGAAAAACCTTGAGAAAAACCTCTCACAAACACTCTCTTCACATATACAAAATCCCTCCCAAGTTTAGTCACTCACTGAATTCCACAATCTCGTTCTAAGGGCGGAGGATAGTGGAGAAGACACTAGTGGTGGTTCGAAACCGGTTCGTGAGGAAAAAAGAGTTTGAACTACAAAAGGTTAGTATCTAAACTCATTAAGTTTTAATACTTATGAACATGCTAGTTATTTACTATAATTGATGTTCTAAAAGTCCCTAAGATCCAAATTGCTTCCGCATGTGTTATATTAACACCATCAGTTCTTTCGCTTTCCGATCTTCATTTTGAGCCATCAAGAGAAGACCTTCGTTTGTTGCGTCATCAAAGGCTAGTTTGATTGTTTCTTCCACCTTTTTATCGACTCGAGAATCTTTTGCAAAATGCCCCTCTGCCACAATTGTAACATTTTTCGGAGTTACAATCATTCGCATAGTGACCATATTTGTGACATTTGTAGCACTGAATGTTGGAGTAAATTGATCGGCCACCTCTTCCTCGACTGCGTCCTCTTCCACGCCAATTTTCTTGGCTCGACTATCCCTTCTTATAGTATCCTTCATGACTGTTGCCTTGATCACCATGACCATTTTTACTACTTTCATGGCCACAACCTCTATCTTAAAAATTTTGAGAGTAGAGTACCTTTTCATCTTTGATTGACGCCTTGGTTTGAAGTGCTTGATCGAGTGTTTCGTACTTCTTCTTCTTACGTTGCTCGTGTGCCTTGAGAGAACCGGCTAGCTTGTCGACTATGAACGTCGCTAGGTCATTTGACTCTTCTATTGCGCATACAACATTCTCAAAGTTGTTGGTTAATGACCTTAAAATCTTCTCCAAAACCCGCGGCTCGGCTAACATTTCTCCATTTCAGTTGAGTTGGTTTACCACAGTCTGTACATGCATGATGTAGTCAGATAAATTTTATGACTCCTTCATCTTCATGTTCTCCAAATTGCCACGGAGAGTTTGGAGATGCACTTGCTTGACTCGGTCGATTCCTTTGAACATTTTTCCTAAAGTGTCCAACGCTTCTTTTGAAGTAGTTGCACTAGAAAACTTCTCAAAGCCTGACTCGTCAACGACTCAGAACAACATGTATGGTTCCCCCTTATCCTTTGATCGCACCTCTTTTGGTTCTTCTAACCCTCCTTCGACCACCTCCCATGCATCTTGAGAACCTAGAAGAGCTTTCATATGAATGCTCCAATTCTCGTATTTTGTCTTCGATAGTCGCGGTAGTAGCATTTGACCCGTCACATTCGCCATTGGTTTGATACCAATTTGTTAAAGAAAACTCACAAATTTGTGAAATAAATCTCACACACATTAATGATAGAAGGAGACAAAGAACACTCTATTTATCTGAAAATACTTCTTCTGTTGCTTCTCTGTTTCTTTTTTTTTTTTCTCTGCGCTTTACTATTTTACAATAGAAATCACAAATGTATTGATAAGGTCTTCTAAAACTAAATATAGACATCATGATGGCACTGTTTCCTGCCCCATAAAAATTCATTGTTACTTCAAAGATTCTTAGCCTTTCATCTTCAACACTCTGGGCCTTTTCCTCGACTGACTCTTGGATTCAAAACCCACTCAAATTCTCCATGGGGAATCTGATCCCTGCCACTTCCTTGCGATGAATCCCTTACCCTGATTCCCACACAAATAAATAGAGGATTTCATGGAAATGGAGAAGGAAATAGATGGTGGGGATGATGACAGGGAATGGACATCGCTACTTGTGGCCCTTGCACATGTCGTGTTTTATGATTGTATGACATATACTATGTTATGTATATGCTATGATATACGATATGTTGCATGCATGTTACACTATGATATCATATACACTATTGTAGGATTATGTTATGTCATAAAATGTTATGGTTTGATGTTATTTGGTGCATGATCCTTCATGTATCATTTCATGTAAACTCCACAATTTCTGTAACGGATCAGATAAAAAAAAAAATGGAAGTTCGCCAAAGTTTTAGTTCGCACACGACTCACAAAGGGCGGCCGACGTCTGGGTCACCACGGAAGCCAAACCCGACCTTCAGCCACCCCGAAGATACCTGCAGAGAAGAAAGAAAGTGAAAAACTAGAAAGACGTCAAAACCTCCGTTTTACGAAACAAAAGTAATCCCAGAGACTTTTACACACGCTAGGGGTAGATTTAGACAAATCTTACACGTTGTACACAGCCTAAAGTTCCAAGAAATTTACTTTAAGATCGTTTCCTTTTCATTTGTTTCGAGAAATATATCGATCAATTCCAATTCTTTCTTTTTATATTGATTCTTTTCCGATTGAGATGTATGGATCCATGGACTTATGGTTTATACATTCCTTTTCGTCTCGACTCTAGGAATAATTTTTTTCGCTATCTTTTTTCACGAACTGTCTGAAGTTCCAACTAAAAAGGCGAAATGATTTCTCATTATCTCAATTGAAGTACTGAGCCTCACAATAATCCCACAGACTTTTACACACCAGAGGTAGATTTAGATGAATCCTACACGTTGTACACCGTCGGGCAAGGGAGACAGAGCGTCGAATTTCCAAACCCTCTCAGATCTGGGAGTATTAGGCCAGGGTGATTCGGAAACCGAGAAAAAAGGAGGGAAAAGGACGTCAAAATGACGTTACCGAGGTGAGAGAGAGGTCGCTAGAAAATCAGTGAGTAACCGGGCGAAGGAGACGAAGTCCGACCCGAAGGCCGGACTCCCGTGACCCGAACCAAGCCCAATCCACTTTTGTTTAAACCGCGGCCCGGTCGCCTCAGTCAAAACCAGAAAGCCTAGTTATGGCCTAACCCACCAGCCACGACTCGAGAGGAAAAGCCCAATCGACCCAAGACCCGCAAGCCCAGTCTGACACCCGAAACTCACACCCCAGCCCACCTACACATTTTCCTTCAGCCTAGGCCAGCCCATCACTCGCGATCAACACGAAAACCCACGCCTCGTCCTGAGACCGCCGTACACGCGTTGCCCTCTGGTTGTGCCAAGTGGCATGTCTACAGCACGACACCCCTCGGCTCCGGCGACTTAATCGGCTCGGCGGTGGCTTCTCAGCTCCAGCGGCTTATTCGACTTAGGAAACTTATTTCTAACCCGTTTCTTACCGTTTCGACCCTCCCAGACACTTAGTTTCGACCCCGTTTGAGGTAAAATAGATCATTTTAAGGTTGTATTTCACAAATTCTAGTTGGAAATTAATTAAGTTTGTGAAATACTAATGAAGGTGTCGAATGATCCAATAGGAACCAACCACCAACAGAAGCGTAGGACGTTTACGAGGAGCTAGGAGCTTACATTTATATTTTAGGGAGTACTTCGGCTAAGGCCTACCAGGTAAGTGGCTCACCCGTCGTAGGTTACGCGTTATTTGTTATATGTTGGCACGTGCCCGTGGATTCACACGTGTCATTAAATTGTATGCTAGACTGATGTGCTTAAGTACGTAATCTTGTGAGCATGAATGTATGGTGTTTAGTTTGATGTGATATGTAGTGCTTATGACGTTTATGATGTTCTTGAATGATTATGACATGATTGTATGAAATATTTGAATGTAAACACCATGTAATGTATGAGATGAAATACGGTAAATTGCTCTAAATATAACTCCGATAGGATTATGTATGTTATGTAGACTTAAAATGAGAAAATGACATGTTAAGCATGAAATAGAATAGTGGGGTTATATTTGTTAATGACAAAGGTAGAAGTAATGGGGACCTCGTGCATTATGTGTGCTCATGCATTTGGGGGGATACCCCTATCCCATCACGAGGGTACGGACGCGTACATCCAATGGCAGGACAACAATCGTTATGCCTTGCATAGCGCTGCCGTGACGGTTACTAGTTCTAACGGGTGTGCGGCCTAAGGAGCTCCCAGAGTATGCTCACCGGACAAGGAAAGTGGCCCAGCAGTGTGCGAACTAGCTGGTGAGCCCATACTCGCACGTATGGGCTGTGTGTAGAGTATATGGTACACGTTCAAATTTACCCATTAGAACAACACCGTAGGGAAAATGGAATGAAAGATTGGTCCCATCATCTCTTTGCATGTGATTGTTGCATAACCTCGATAGGGGGTCACTTACTGAGTATTCTAGAAATACTCAAGCCTTGTGCTACTTTACTTTTCAGATAAAGGCAAGGCACCCATGTGAGATCGACGGCGGCATCGTACACCCCGGGACCATGGCACATGCATAGGGTAGTTGTTTTCCATTTTTGTAGTATAGGTTAGTATAGGCTGAATTCAGTTTGCATCATTAGTATAGGTTAGAATAGGTTGAATTGTAATCGCATAATAAACCATAGGGTAGTATAAGACAATTGTTTCAGTGTTGTTTTTCTTTCCTTTCTTTCCCTTGTAATCGTTTTTCACGAGGTAATAAAAGACTGGTGTAGTCGCATTTATGATAAGGGCCCATTTAATGTAAATTTCAAGATATAGTAATAGCCTTAGATTAAATAGGTAAAATTTAGGGTCGTTACAGTTAGTCGCATTTATGATAAGGGCCCATTTAATGTTAATTCCGCATTTCAAGATATATTAATGATCTTAGATTAAATAGGTCAAATTTAGGGTCGTTACAATTTCTGTTCAAACTTGTTCTTACAATGCTGAAAGTTCCTAGAAATCATTCCCCCAATCCAATTCGCCATTGAAGAGCATAAAGGAAAAATCAAAATTTCAATCCGAGGATACATAAGAATACGTCAAGCAAGGACGATCCCAATTGCACCTCCAAGAAATGTTTCCATAGAAGACAACGAAGATTAATAACCTCAAGAACAAGCCCAATTTAAGAAAATCCGTTTTGGGCTCAAATTAGGGGTAAGTTTCAAATTCATATCTACGGTCTCTTTTCCTTCAAATGAAGGATTCCTTCAACTTCAGAGCAAGAAGTTACTTCTACTCAATTCTTGCCAACTGTGAAGCCAAGAAAGTTAAATTTTTCCCGGCAAAACTACACTTAATAAAATTAGCATAAAGTTTCTGTTTCTTAAGCATAATCAAAACTTACTTCAGATGCTCATACAAAGTCTTTGAATAAATTAAAATATAATCAAAATGTACAACAACATGCTTTTCTAAATATTCTCTCATAACGTGATTCATTAAGCACGTAAATGTACTAGGAGCATTAGTTAACCTAGAAGGCATAACAGGTCATTCATACAATCCAACCTTAGTTTTGAAAGCTCTTTTCCATTCATCTCTTATATGCCTTCTAATTTAATGATATCCAGATTTGAAATCAATCTTTGTAAATAGATATGAACCATGCAATTCATCAAGCATATGGTCTAGCCTAGGAATAGGATGTCGATACTTTACAGTGATTTTGTTGATGGCTCAAGAATCCACGCACATGTGCCACGTTCCATCTTTCTTTGGCATCAATAAGACTGGTACAGAACATGGACTCAAACTCTCTCGTATATAGCCCTTCTCTATGAGCTCCCCAACTTGCCTCTGAATTTCTTTAGTCTCAGTTGGGTTTGCTCTATAAGCTAGCCTATTAGGAATGACTGCCCCCGGAATGAAATCTATTTATTGTTCAAGATCTCTAATGGGAGGTAATCCTTTAGGTACTTTGTCTTGGAACACATTCTCAAATTCTTGTAAAAGAGATTGAACATAGAAGGCAAATAAAAAATGTTATCATTAGAGACCAAACATCCTTACTTGTACATAAGTATAAAGATGGTTTTTGTGAAAACATTGCCCTTCTAACATCTCCGATTCTGGCCAAACAACTCACTTTCTTTCATTTTTTTTTTCAATTTCATTATTCTTTTCACTATTTTGAAGCTTTCCATTCCTCCTCATTCTCTTGGATTTCTTCTTCAACTAGCTCATGTTAGTCACTTTTCTCACTATGTGTGACAATTTGTCCATTCTTTATGATCATGACTCAATTGTTAGGACAATCACGACTAATATGACCTCCTTGTATTCCTCCACTTCCTCTTTACCCTTGGATGTCTCATCTTTGTTCTTTTTTTCAATCCCATACTTGCCTCTAACCTTGAAATTTATCCTTTCAATATTTGCATTTTTTTCCAAGCGTTGTAAGTAATAGACTTAGAAATAGCATACCTCTTGGAGTTCTCCTTCTCCCAAGCTAGTTGCCCTTCGATTTTCCCAGCAAGGTGTAACAATTCTTGCATATCAAAGTACGCTTGCCTATCCACTTGGTGAGCAAGTTTTTAGTTCATCCCACTAAGGAATATAGCCATTGTATCCTCTTCGTCTTTATCAATGCATGCTCTATTCATAAGGGCCTCCATTCCATGTAATATTCTTCATTACTTTTGGATCCCTGTTTCAGAATCTAGAGTTTTTTCTTGGGTACTCGAAAATAATGCTTCAAAATGTAAATTTTTCTCATTAATGTCTTCAATTCCTCCCACATTTCAATTGGTTTTTCATAGTTTTTGTTGGACTCTTTCTCTCCCACCCCTAGGACTATGTCCCGCTAAAAGAGTGACATTGTCATCTTCTTCATTTTCAACTCCTCCATTCAAGAGTACTTCCCTTCCTTGATGATTACCTAAGGCTATTTCAATTCACTCCATCTGGTTTGTCGATGTACTAACAACTTGATTAAAACGAGTAATAGTTCTGACTTGTGCTTCTCTCCACCTAGCTTTATTGATCTCTCCTCCATTTCCTTCATCTTGGTTCATGATTGTACAAAAAATAGTTAAATATGTTTAGGATCTCACATACACAACTCACTAATTTTATACTCAGGGACACTCGTGTTTATTACACACAAAGGTAGGCTATTTGTGAAAGTGACTAAATTATGATCAAGGTAGGCTAATACATGGATAAAGCAATTAATAACAAGCTATACAATGAAATCAAGATAAGTTAATTAGGAAATAACAACAAAATAAAAACAAAAAATAAACAAAGAAAGAAGGGACAAATATATTTTTTTGGATGAAATTGCACATTGAAAAAAAAAGAATTCCAAAGAGAATGGTGGTGAAGATTTGAGAACAACCTAACTTTTCTTTTTTATAAAATAAGAGAATCTAGAATTTATCTTCAAGTCTAAATGATGAGAAAAAAATATCAAACACAAATGTTCTAGATTTAGATGGAATAAGAAAGAATGTGAATTGAAATATATTTAATCTTTATAAATGGTCTAAAATAAATGGTAATGATCATTTATAATGAACAAATATGATAAGAATTTTTTTTTTGTTTTTTTTTTTTCAGGGTCTAAATATGATCCTCAAAAATAAAATGAGAACAAGGTCAAAATATGACGATCAGGATGGAAATGGCTGCAAGAAAATAAATGGACAGATTTAAAGAAAGGGAAAACAATAGCATAACGAATAAACTAGAGATAAAATCAATTCTAGAGTAGGTCACATAGGTGCAACCTAGGCTCTGATACCAAATTGACTACAATAGCATAACGAATAAACTAGAGATAAAATCAATTCTAGAGTAGGTCACATAGGTGCAACCTAGGCTCTGATACCAAATTGACTAGGTAACCCTAATTCTCAACCCAACTATCCAAGCTTTGGTTGAAGCAAAAACCCTTAAATCAAAGAAATTAACTAATTCGTCGCTTTTGTTTTTGTTTTTTTGTTTTTTTTTTCGTCTTCTTGTTAGATATTCGACAACTATTCTCGAGTGGCAAGTCATCTGATCTTTCAGGAGTCATATATGTCATATAGTCATATATTGCATATTCGTCAACTCACCTATTGCAACTTGAATCGATAGTAGAGGAAATGGTAAGAGCATAACTAAATTACATGATTTCCGGTATGCTTAGAAGAGTTAAACTGTCGTGGCACCAATGGCGGGGAATAGCTTAGATAAGCTAAATAGGGCACAACTTTAATAACTCAATTTTAAAAACTTCAAAGCAAAACTATAATAACTCAATTTTTAATACTTCAAATCATTTTTCATGTCACGTACTGACAAATAAAATTTGATAAAAATTGGAACGAGATTCGAAAACTAAGAACAACAACTCGTAACACATAGAACTGACGTGACAAATAAAAAATTTGATAAAAATTGGAACGAGATTCGAAAACTAAGGATAACAACTCGTAACACAGAGAATTGACGGTTCGAGACGACCCTCCTCTGTGACCTTAACTAATCATTAGTGATCCCCCAAAAAGGAAAAGTAATATATAGTGCAACTAAATAAGTAACCTACTTGTAGGCGGTAATCGAATCCTTGATCGAGCGAGTTGCTACGATTTTTTTCTAGGTTATAGAACGTTCAGGTGTAGATTATATGTAACGACCCTTGTTTTCTAGCGGCCTAGAGTCACTAGAATATGCATGATGTAACTGCTTTATGCGAAAATAATTTTTACATTATGTTTTTGTATCGAAGGTACCCCTAAAAAGAACTCAACATTATTATTAAGGATGCTAGATTAAGACTATGTAACAATGTTAGGAATCACGAACCTCCGTAATTATATGACATTGTCCACTTTGGTTGAAGGGTTAAATTTTTCCACGTACTAAAATGGAATGATTCATTCCCAATGATAAAAAGAGAGCTTGAACCTCCCCAACCTTATCATTAACAATCATACGCTCTAACCAACTGAACTATTCCAACAAATTATGAGTATTAGCTTAGATATTGTCTATGTTGGCTCGTTACATATCGTCGTCAACCTCACAATTTTAAAACGCGTCTAATAGTGAGAGATTTCCACATGCTTATAAGAAATGTTTCACCCCCTCCCCAACCGATGTGGGATTTCACAATCCACCCCATTGTGTTCCCAACAACCTCGTTGGCACACCACTCGATGACTAGCTCTAATACAATTTGTTACAAACCAAGCTCCCATCTATCAGATATTGTCTACATTGGCTAATTATGTATCACCATCAGCCTCACGATTTTAAAGTATGTCTACTAGAATGAGGTATCCACAACCATAAAGGAAATGCTTGGTTCCCCTCTCTAGTTGCTAGAAGATATTGTTTGTTTTTGCCTGTTACGTATCGTTGCATGTCTAAAAGTTTTAAAACGCGTCTATTAGGGAGAGCTTTCCACATCCTTATAAGGAATTCTTCATTCCCCTCTCCAATCAATGTTAGATTTTATAATAAATAGTTAGGGTGACTGAGTGGTCTAATGCACCAAACTTAAGTTTTGGTCCTCTTGAGAGGGCTTCGATTCAAATCCCACTTCCAACAACTTTAAATTAACTACTACTAGGGTAAGTTTTCTTTTGTTCATTCTTTGTTTATTTGATAGTTGAGTTAGATAAAGAAGTTTCACTAAGAACTAGCACTAGACTGATTCCACCCTTTCGACTTTGCCTCTCTCCTTTTGTGCTTCTACCCCGGCTTTTCATTCTGTTTTATAGAGACCCGAGGAAATTTGTCTAAGAATGAATGTAGAAAGGTGAGACACTTTTCCCGGCATACGGAAAATCAATCCAGGATCACGGCTGTCAAAAGACGAGTAAGGGACGACGGGGAGGGGGAGGCTCTCGAAACCAAACGAGACTCGAAAGAACGAACGAACATGGGAATTAGCACCATTCCTATGAGTGCTTTTGTCTCGAAGAGCCAACAAAGGGAAGGAAGGGGCTGCCCTCTCGATCGAGCTCGGTTTAGGTTTAGCATCATATATCGATCTGGAGAAAATGTGGATTGGTTGTAGTGCGGATTAAGGAGCTGCTCCTCCATGCTGTGGCTGTGGAGGTGGGGCTGCCGCCCCCTGATAGAGGCAGAAGCTGGGGCCACCGGAGCCTATGTCGAGTGTGTCCATTGAAAGTGTTGTTCATTCTTGGTTTCTTTGATACTTGTTCTTAATACATAATTCAGAGTCCTTATCACAAGTGTTTAACTTAATAAATTGTACTTTGAGTAGACATACAAAACACACACAAGTATTAGTCTTTAGAGTGATTTTAGAAACCATTACAAACACTAAAAACGACATGTAATCTTCTATTCTCACTCTGTCAAATTGCTAGTTTAATCTCTCCACTTTTGATTTTTTATTGAATAGGTGTTTTAACTTAAAAGCTATTTGATAAATTGAAAATTTTTAAACATTATTCCATCTATAAAACTCTAAACTTTCAAATTTATATGTATTTTAAGAGCATCAAATAGAATATTCATGGATAATTTGTATGTTAATTAAATTTAAATATGTATAAAACATTATATTATGAAACTAATAAGATTTTTTTAATGGTTGTGAATATTAAAAAACTGAATTGATAAACAAAAAAATATACAATATTTAAATAAGTCTCATATTCAAATGGATAAAATTAATGGTTTGTGGTGAAAATCAATACAAGTAAATAATATTGTTTCATCGGAATAAGTCACCAAAATTAAAAGTCCAACCATCTTATCTTGGAGGTCTTTAAGTTATCTTAAGTCTTATCTTAAATAGTAACCATATGATCATGCATCCAATAACTTAATGTTCTAGGCATACTTAAAGTTAAGTGTTTAAAGGCATACTTACTTGGTCTTGGTAGGAAGTCCTCCTAAGCTAGGCCATAGAGAAACCTTGGGCGCTAATACCACTCTATAAGGATCGGGCTGTCGCGATGGTTCTAAAAGACGGATAAATTTTTTGTGAAATAAACAAAGAAATTTATAAAATTATATTTACATAATATCAAAATAGAGTTTATGCATACGTATTTAAAACACAACATATTAGTTAAAACACAAAATAAGGAACGGGCACAAAACATTTTAAAACAAAAAGGTTGAGGACAACGAGTGAGGTTTGTCTATGGCACCTGCTTCAGAGTCCGCTCTCGACCTCGACCAACTCCTTATTACCTAAAAAAATGGAGAATAAAGAATGAGACAAAGACTCTGTAAGTAGCCTACTTGTAGGCTCTTAATCGTGTCCTTAATATTCTAGGGTACCACATTCTTTGTTGTTGTCTTGTTTTTGTTTTTGTTATTATTGTAAGTATTTAAGTTCTCCAGTTCTTTTTCTTCACTTGGGGTTTTTATCTTGATTATCCTGAGGACCTTGGTCCCTAGATTATGAAACGTTGGTTATCCTTAAAGGGCCTTAGTACATGGTTCTTGGTTCGTCCTTAGAACTTGGATCTTGATCCATGTTCTAAACCTTGACCTTTCTCTTGTTCCTGATACTTTCTTTGTCTTGTTCTGTTCTTGATTCGTTCTCCAAGACACTCCCCCTAGGATTTACGGCACTAGCTATGCACCTAACAATCCTGTCTCCAAGACTTCATGCGTTCCAAGCGATACAGTCTTAAGCTAGGTTCATGGCTTCATGAGTTCCAAGCGACGTAGTCTTAACCTGCATCTTAGGGCTTGCCCGACGATACCGTCTGCTAACCTATGCCCAAGGCTTCATGCATTCCAAGCCGCATAGTTTGAAAACCAACATCCAAGACTTCTTAAGTTCCAAGAGAACTAGTCTAATCCTGCATCAAGGGCTTTCCCTATGATACAGTCTAAAACCCTACGCTCAAGGCTTCATGCGTTCCAAGCAGCGTAGTCTAAGTCATGAGCACGTTGTACCGTGGGACGTCTTAGGATTTTTTAATTCTTGGCCAGGGTAACTTACTATCTTCTTGTTCCATCATGGCCCTAGACTACTCCCTATGATAAACCATAAAGGTCATGTGGTCGGTGCATACATGAACATGGCATCCTGCAAATATTTTGGGTACCCGTAACATGGTGCAGGGCATCTCTTCTAGGTGAGAGAAATGAGGCCAATAATGATATTCTGCAAAGTTAACATGGTGAAGGGTGTCACGGTCCTACATTTTTTACCATGCGGCGTCGTGATCTTGACACACTCACGACTAGTCTTGAGGGAAATTAAGCCCCATATATACTTTTTTCCCCGGCTTTGTGGCTTCGTCGGACCTTAGGCGAGGTTTGTCTTCGCCAATCGAACATCGCTTGTGCGGAATCCAAGCTTGTTCAACCACACACGCCGCCTGCGCATGCATATTTAATCATCTGCGACACATCCGACTTGCCTCTACGCTAGGCCAAGTTATTCAGGTCGACCTTGGCTCTGCTCGGGCCAAGGTCTCTCAATGCAACGTCGCATCTCATCTTGCAATCTCGATCCCCATTGACAGGGTCCATATGTCTTGACGCCATCCCGAGTCTTGGAGTATCGTTGACCATCATAACTCGCTCGGTCATGCCATCGAGAATTGGCCCGCGTGTCGTTCATCTCATTGGGACTTCCTGAACATCCATCCATCTAGGTTCTATCAAGGTATAGGCCCTCCCGTGCCCATGACGAGTCATTCACGGATACCGTACCAGATAGCGGGTGTATGTAGCTGTTGACTCTAGCAAAACATCGACGAAAAATAAACGGCCGAAGAAAGTTCCTTCGAAGAAATAATAGCGGAAAGTAAAAAGAGAGAAGAAGAGAATTTGCTGAAGACCTGATGTTTTATTTCTCAACAGTTGAATTCTTTAAGTAACAAACATAATTACAAAAATAGAAAGAGTAGGCTGACAAAAATGGCCGGCCAAATTTACACTCTTCCATTATTGTGAATTCAGAACTTTGAAAGGTGAAAACAACTTAACTAAATTTAAGGAGGACCATAGCTTTTATTTAATAATCTCATCCTAAAAGTTGTGCTATATCTACCTTATTATTTGAACTCCGATCTTTGAGGGTAGTTCTTCAAATTTTACCCGCGCCAGGGACTTGGTGAAAATGTCTCCAAGTTGTTCCTCTATTCGGATGAAATCAATCTTGATGAGCCCTCGATCTGCACATTCTCGAATGTAGTTGAATCTGATTTCTATGTGCTTGCTCCAGTCGTGCAAAACTGGGTTTTTGATAAGGGAGATCGTAGCTTTGTTGTCCACGTATAGCATTGGTGGCTTGCTTTCTCTCTCGATGGGTTCTTCCATTAGTCACGCAAGCCAGACCCCTTGAGTTGCTGCCATCGAAGCGGCGATGTATTCTGCTTTGCTGGAAGACAAAGCAACTACCTTCTGTTTTGTTGATTGCCAGCAGATCGCGCCGCCTGAGAGAAAGTAGATCATTCCGCTGGTGCTCTTACGATCATCAACATCACCGACCATGTCACTATCACTGTAGCCGACCAACTTGAGTTTCTCCTTTCCTCTCCATGCACAGTATCTTACACCCCAGCCTCTGGTTCCGGCTACATAGCGCAGGATGCACTTGACAACCACTAGATGCTCCTCCCTAGGTGCTTCCATAAACCTACTCACATATCCAACAGAATAAGCAAGATCAGAACGAGTGTTTACCAAATAGCGCAAACTCCGACAATGCTGCGGTAATTGGTAGAGTCAAATGTCGTCATAGTGCGGGCCTTCCTTAGTTGGAGTCGGGCCTTCATTGGCGTCCTTGTAGGATTACTTTCCGCAAACCCAGTTGTGTCCAACAGCTTCTTCGCTTACGCACTTTGGCAGATGGAGATGTCGGCAGAATTCTGTTGCACTTCAATACCGAGGTAGTAGTTGAGCACGCCGAGATTGCTTATCTCGAAGTTCTTTGACATCTCCTTCTTGAACCTTTCGAGGACTTCCATGTCGCCTCTAGTGCTTATGAGGTCATCGACGTACACTCCCACGATCAGTCGCTACTTTCCATGGCCGTGCGTGTACATGCCATGCTCAGAGGCATAGCGCTTGAACTTCAGTGACAGTAGGGTACTGTCGAGCTTCGCGTTCTAGTCTCGTGGGGCTTGTCGAAGCCCGTAGAGTGCCTTGTGCAGGCGCAGTACCTTACCGGGGTTGTCGTTGTCCAGGAAGCCAGGTGATTATCGGACGTAGACGGTCTTCTTCAGCTCTCCGTTAAGGAAAGTAGACTTCACGTCAATATGGTGAACCTCCCAAGAGCAATGTGCCGCAATTGCCAGCAAAAGACGGACGAATTCTAACCTTGCCACCGGCACAAACACCTCTTCGAAGTCCACTCCTTGCTTCTGGACGTAGCCCTTTGCCACCAGACGGGCCTTGTGCTTCACAACTTCTCCTTTTTCGTTGCGCTTTAGTTTGAAGACCCATTTGAGCCCTATGGCTCGGTGTCCCAGAGGCATATCCTCTAGACTCCACGTCTGGTTCTCGGTGATGGATGTCATCTCCTCCTGCATTGCCTTCAGCCAGCATGGGTTCCTTTCTGCTTCGACCAAGGTGTTCGGTTCATCTGCACTGTTGGCATGTAGTTCGGCCACTTCTTTGAGCTCGCGCGCTGCCAGTCCAGGTGGTTCACCTCCTCCCACTAGGTCATCCATCCTCCGGTACCTGGCCACTAGATCATCATTGTGATCGGCATCCAGCGTCGAATCCACAGTCCATGGTGTTGCGAACTCCACTGGTTCAGGGGGTTCACCGCTGGCGGTGGTGACGGTTCCTAATGCTGGGCTCCTCCTTCTTCCGGCTCGGTGATGAGGTACTCCACCGTGAATTGATTTGGGTTGTGGTCTGCCTCGATCACGTCGTTCCACTGCCAGAAGGTGTCTTCATCGAAGATGACGTCGCGACATACGTGAGCTCGCCCCCCTACATGATCATAAAGTCTGTACGCCTTGCTCCCAGGTTCATAGCCGATGAAGACGACCTTTAGCCCCCTGGGATCGAGCTTGGCGAGGTGGGGACGCGTTACCTTCATGTATGCGATGCAGCCGAACACGCGGAGATGATGTACAACTGGCTTTTTGTTATACCAGGCCTCATATGGCGTATTCCCGTCGAGGCTTCGGGTTGGAGACCGATTGAGGATTTAGACGGCCATCATTACCGCCTCTCCCCAGAATCTCCCAGACATCCCGGGTTGGTTGACTCTGGCAAAACGTCAATGAAAAACAAACGACCGAAGAAAGTTCCTTCGAAGAAATAATAGCGGAAAGTAAAAAGAGAGAGAGAGAGAATTTGCTGAAGACCCGATGTTTTATTTCTAATCAGTTGAATTATTTAAATAACAAACATAATTACAAAAATAGAAAGAGTCGGCTAAAACTTCGCCTAAAGTTAGCCAAAAATGGCCTGCCAAATTTATGCTCTTCCATTAGCGTGAATTTAGAACTTTGAAAGGTGAAAACAACTTAACTAAATTTAAGGAGGACCATAGCTTTTATTTAATAGTAGCAACCTCCAACACGCAGGCTAGGGCGCAATACTGGCACACTCGTGCCGTCCGGTACTGTCCTTCAAAAACCCATTTCAAAGGAAGTCGCCCGAGACACTCGTCTCGGCACGCTCGCCCACACTGTTACACACGTATGTGCTACAGGATAGCTCACTTAGGCCACAGGGCCCAGGGGTGGTGGAGAGTTAACACCATGGTACCCCTATAGTACATTTTGAGCCATTTTCATTCTACAAGATGTAGACATGATTTTGGTGAGTTGTCATGCATTGTCCGTCCGATGTCCGATTGACACCAAACTTGGCGAGCATTCATATTTCATATTGACGGACTTAACTCCCAAACCGCATGCCCAAATTCCTTCCAAAACCCTGACTTTTGAGGTTAAGACCCGGGGCCCTACTCGGCCCTTCAACAAGCCTATCTTGTCCTTCATGTCTATTCTGATGTCTCTGTCTTGCTTATGTCTCAACTTTTCTTCAATGCCCACTTTGCGTGGTGGTGTGTTGGATGATGCATCATCCTCGTCGATCGCATCATGGCACTCTTCTATATTGGCCTGCATATGGCCGGATGGGTGTCTCTTGAGGGACGCCACTTTGCTTGTCGTGGCGTGAGGGTTACAACCTACTCTCTTCATAGTATGGTTGTGACATTCTCCCCCACTTAACTTAGTCATCGTCCTCGATGACTCACTCGGGTCACAATCATATTGCAGATTGTGACACAGGGCATCCCACCTAGAAGAAGAAATCTTGGGCCTCAAAAAGCATCGATTGGTGTGAGGTCATAGGTCACTTTGGACATGATTAGAGCTTTTGTGTCTGAGGACCTTGGACTCTTATCCTTGAGTGGTACCTTGCATTCTTTTTACTTGGGTAGTTGTAAAGATTTTGTGGTATTGTTCTTGGTTCTCAATCTTGTAAGTTTCTAAGGTTCGTAATTCCTTGAGGCATAAGTTGGAACTTGCATTGACCATATGAACCCATCTTAGCATGAGTTGTTCTAGAAGATCATAGATTCCAAGGGAGTTCATTAGAGGGTTCTAGAAGAGTCTTGATTCTTATGGTGTTTCCTGTAGGTGTTTCTTGGGTCCTAACTTGGTTTAGGTTCCAAACTTGCTCCAATCAACTTGAAACTTCCAACATATCTTCATGTCCTTCGTAATAGACCGTATAAGAAGTACGAGATCATTTGGAGCACGTATAGACCTTGGATTTTCATAAGTCATCCTAGGGGCATTTTGGTCATTTTACCCATAATTCTTGGTTTTGCTCCTTAACATGTTCCAATGGCTTTCAAATTTTCATAAGTCGTCATAGGAGTTCATTTAGTGGGTTATTTTAACGTTACTTAAATCCTGAGCATTTTGATCAATTCAGGGCCTTAACTCACAGTTCTTTTTGTTTTTCTTTCATATATCCTAAATTCATACTTGTTTTAGGGTTCATATGGAAAATCCAATGGATTCCTACAAGTATTTTTTAACAAAACGTCCAAGGTCACTACTTACCTCGTCGTCGACATTTGGGATTTTCGTTCTTGAGCTTCCAGTATCCGAATTATCTCAAATTTCCTTCCACACCATAAAGATTTCGTGAGGACCGGTCAGGAAGGAGGTTAAAATTGAGAAAACCAAGGGAAGGTCAATATATACCTATCTTTGACTTTTATTGGTCAAAGTCTGACCTTTGACTTTGGACTTCATCTTCTTCATTGGTAGCTAGAAAAATCTCGATTTTTTCTTATTAGACCCCTCTGGTTTTACCTTTTTACAGCTATATATAGACATCTAATGGATTCAATTTCAACACGAAACCTTTAGATGAAGTTTCAAGCAAGAAGTAGAGACCAAGTTCATACCTTTTCGTGGTCTGTAGCACAAGTTATAACCTAATAAAGTTCGTTGAAAAACATGTTCTCGCTGGAGTATATCTAGAAACCTTTTGTTGGGCAGCCGATTATAAATCCCATATGAAATATGTAGGAGTTGGTAGGAAGGAAAATGATTAACCAAAGCCCTTGAATTTGGAAGAAATCTGAGCAAGAAAAACCCATAATCTAAGAGCTTCAAACTCGAGTTTTAGGAATTCTCATTACTCGATTCTTGTCTTAAAACTTTGCCCCAACTTCAGACTTGGGGAAGCTTCCACCGACATTCAGAGCTCCAAAATCGTCGTGATTTGGAAATTTCTAGATAATTCGTCGAAAATATCCTCTCCGATCAGCGAGCTACCAACTTCGAGTGTGAATTCCGACAGTTGGATTTGATGATCTTTAAACGTTCTAGATTGTATACAAATTTGGGGAAAATCCAACGACACGATTTTGAGATTCGAAGGACTTTGTGCAAATGGTCACATGCAGAGGTTTTTATTTTCAGCAGAATGACACTTTCGTAATTATCCATATTATCAGAGTGATTTGGTAATTTGCCACTTTGAGAATATTTTTTATTATTATTTTTCCAGAAAAATTCATAATTTTTCTAAATATTTCATCTCTTGTTTGTCATTTTTCCGTCCTTGAGCATCCTGAAATTCCCTCTAGATAAGGAATTAAATATTCAGAAATTTCCTTAAAAATTGGAAAGTGACCTTTTCGTCCTTTTCGCTTACGCTTTCATTCCCAATACTTCTCCAAATGCCTTACTCCTAGAAATGACTTGCTTAAGACCACTTTCCTTGCTTAATCCTCTTAATTTCTTTATTAGATCCTTTCGGTCTTATATGGGTGACTTTGCTTCATTTTTTTTTTTGGGGTGTTACAGCTTCTTACCTCGACCGACCATCAACAAACAACTAAAAAGAAATGTAGAAATTTAAAATAAACAGACGACTGGATTCCTTGGGACGACACCTTCTGTGACCTCATAGTTCTCGAGCAGCGCTTCTTACCTTGACCAAGACACGACTGGATGCCTTGGGAAGATCCCCGCTTTTACCGCATAGTTCTCGAGCAATGCTTCTATAACACCTGTTCATACAGCTCGATTCACATGAGTTACCACTAACATAGATATTTTGCTTTTAAAATCGTTCATAAAAGAAAAAATTTCATACATGACAAGTAAAACATGTGAATCAAGTATATTTTACAACACAAAATAATCAAAGTAAGTTTTCAACAACAAAAGCACATGTACTTAAAACAGACTTAGATAAGGATTCCTTATTGTCTCGAGCCTGCTGGTCTCGTCCTCGATTCGCCTGCAACTTCTAATTTGACCAGAAAAGTTAAAATAATCTTGATAAATAATTAATTTACTCAATAAATAACTAACTTGTCATTCACAAGTTTATTACTTATCTCTGTAGTTGTTCTTAAGTTTTATTCTCCATTAATTCCTAGTTTCTTTTACTTGGATCATTTGTAAGTTAGTATGGTATTTCAACTACCTCTCGCTTAGGTTACTTCAATATGGTTATTTAGAATTTTAGGACTCGTACGTTAAGACTCAATCTCAATCAATTACGGTCCGTCTACTAATTTCTTTAGCAGCATGTAACATCATATATACCAAAGGTCAGGAATACTCATTGTTCATAATTTAGCACACACCGCGTCGGTCAGGAACTCTGCGGGAATTAGTAAACTACAATACTCATTCTAAATCTTTCGATAATTTGTTTGGCGCTAAATGGAAGTGCAGTAAAGATGAGAATCAATATTTGGTTTACAATGGTTAGAAGAAATATCTCTCTGAAAGCACAAAATTTTATGGACAAGGTCAACTAAATTGACAAGCATCGAAAGACATTGATAGATTTCCGACGCTTGCTTATTTTGTTAGCCAATGTATGCTACGTGACAAAATTTAGTACATCTAGAGATTTTTTTCCCCGCCATAATCTACCTTTGAAGCCTCCAAAGCCCCCCATCTCCCTTATATTTCTTCTTCCCCATTTGCTTCCCTACTCCTTCATTGGCACCCACTTTTTTCCATTTTTTTGTGTTTTTCACGTGGTGAATGGCTATCCATTTGCGGTGTTTGAGGGAACTTGCTACTTTTTGGGTTTTCTCACTTTTTAAAAATCTTTTTGTTTCCTTTGTTCATAAATTATGTTGTCCGTTTAGGTTCATTTTGATGGTTTTACTACAGCACGTATGCAGTTTGAATCTTAGGCACGCTAAGTACATAAATTATAGTAAATTAGTTAGCATGTTCAAAAGCATTAAAACTCAATGAGTTGGAATACTAACCTTTTGGAGTTCAAATTCCTTTTTCCTCACGAACGGTTTTGAACCACCGCTAGTGTCTTCCCTACTATTCTCCGGCCTTAGAACGGGATTGTGGAATCCGGTGAGTCATATTTGCATGTTCATGCAAATTTGAGATTACCAAATTTTGACACTAAAAATTCCGCTCAAATTTGTCCGATTATGTTGCAAGCATGCAAGTTTGAGTTAACCAAATTTTGACACTCAAAATTCCATTCAAGTTTGTGGGGTTTATTTGGCAAACATGCATGTTTGGTTAAACCAAATTTTGAAACTCAACATTCCACTCAAATTTGTGGGATTATATGGCAAATATGCAAGTTTGGTTAAACCATATATTGACACTCAATATTCCACAAACTCAAACATGATTTTTCCATTAGGTGAATAAACATTTTGACTTTCTTTATTTTAATTCAACAATTAATTTAAATAATTAATTTCAAATCAAAATAATAAAAATGATTAATTAAAAATTTTAATTAATATTTAACATTAAATAAAATGCCAATCCCAATCAATTCCGTCACATATTCATTATCAATCACTATTCATAATTAAAATATTTAAATCTTATTGAAATACCTCCAATTCACTCTTTTTGTTCAATTCATAATTAAAACAAAATGAGGTTAAATATATCGTATATATTTAGCGTGTATTCCCTAATTTGAATTTGAACACTTTGAACTGACTCGTCACACTGTTCTAAGGTTTAGTCCGATATGAGCTAGTAGAGGGACCTAATGAACCTACAGATCATGGGCTCAAATGATCCGAGATTAACGGGTTAAACTCATTAACCTTGTTAACCAACATTCATCAACTACTAGGACACTCCACTGTAGCCTAGTAGTTGCACTCCCCTCACTATAGATATATTTCTATCCATTTGATATAACCATGATTAGTAAGTCGATCTTTAACATGTTGTTCGTAACTAGAGCTGGGTCAATTTACCGTTTTACCCCTAAAGTTAATTTTTGTTTCTTAAGTCCCACTGATCCTCTAATGAACAATTGGTTTGTGGTCCAACCACCAAACCGAATCCCTCTCAGGCCAATGAGAGGGTGGGGCTCCATGTTCAAGACTTGGAGTCAATACTTAAGGGAACAACCTCTCTACTATCCCTAAAAGTGGGTACGAGTGAATTCCATCGTACACCCTATGTCCCCAGGTATTCACCCAGTCTTACCCCTAAAATGGGAGGCTTATTGAGTTGGCGAACTCAGGCCACTCTCACCCATGCAAATCTAAGGATAATTTCGAATAAACAGGAGTTCGTAGTTAGCTCAGGATTAAGATCGAGTTACCTAGGTCATCAAATGAAAAAATCAGTCGCAACAGTAAATGGCATTATAAAGTGAGTGTGATTTTCTTCATGGTCCGATCTTATGCAATACTCATAGCATAGGACGCCCCCACTCACATGTCTCCACATGTACAATTTAGTGATCACATTGTTTATATCATATACAAAAGTGGGCCGCATCCATAGTGCTCCAGAATAAGGTACTCAACATTATCCTTGTACTATAGATCATTTTGACTATATACTTGCACTTGACCCACTCTTATGTCTCTACATATAGTTCAAGTAATCATACTATAGCCAGAGTGTTCTTAGTTTATTGAATTTGGATTAATGATCATAACATTCACTTTATTCAATAACAATCTTTACTGAATAAACATCAATAATAACTTCATTGAAAACAGAATATGTTTTTGTTTACAAACTATGAGTTTTAGGACATAAAACCCAACACATTTGGGGTATCCCCAACCAAAAAGTAAGCATAAATTTAGGTTTAACACTTAAAGATCAATATAGCTACTGTCAATATACTTCGAACACCTTAAAAGGGATACCTAAAAACAATTCGGCTCAACTTATTTCAACGACCCGAAGCTACCCCTAAAAATTACTAAAACATTATAACTAAATTCAAGGGTTTTGATCCAACAGAAAAGGTTGGATGATAATAGTACCTATGAAATGTCATCGAGAATGCTTGAGTAAGACTAAGTAACAGTGTTAGAAAACTCAAAGATACCCCGAAAATGAACTAAAAAATTATAATTCACTATAAGGGTTTTGATTTAATAGAAAAGGAAAATTACTAAAACATTATAACTTGTTTTGATTCAATAGAAAAGGATAGATAAAATTTCCCATGAAATCTCATCCAGAATGCTTGATGATTGGAAATCACAAACCTCCATAATAGTATGATATTGTCAACGTTCAAAAATAAGTTCTAGTTGTTTTACTTTTGGTTCCCTGAAAGGCATCACACCAATGGAAATAGTAATTCTTACTTATAACAATAAGAAGTTAGGATGACCTATTGGCTTGTTGGCTTCATTCCCCTTTCCACACCCTATTGGCTTGTTGAGTGGGCATCATCAAATTGCCTGAAACGATTCTCACATCAGGCTTGTAGTGGGATTTATTTCAGCTACCGGTGCTACTAAAGGTGCGCAACCAGAGGTAGCACAGCTTAAGGTGCGTCCGTCCTAGTCACTAGACCTTGATGAGGTGGGCTATCTTCACCTCCACCTCTTCCTCTACCTCTAATATAAGGTCGTCTCCTTCCTCGTCGTCCTCTTCAGTGTCCTTATGTGGCATGATTCTAAAACCAATATACAACTTTTCTTAAGTCTATATCTCGCTAACATAAATTGCACCATATCACATATAATCACAACATATAATTTAGCAAACATGACATATTCATAAAAATACAACTAGGTGGAACATAATACTACCATAATTCATATAATTAGAGCTCAACATATTTGATACTAAATTACATTCAATATTAGTAAACAAAAAAAGTACATGCAATTAAAGGCATTTCTTTATCTTATCTTATACAAGACATACCTGACGGTGACGGGACATCGATGGTGAAACCATGGAACGTGCCAAGCCTATCTCGTAAACAAGTCTACTTAATCTATAACCTAGAGCTTTGTTACCAACGGTAACAACCCTAAATTTCTATTAGCCTAAAGTTGTTGCCATCATCATATCCTATGCTCTTATACGCAATTAAACATTTAAACTTCATCTTAAAACACAAACTTCATCTTAAAATACTGTCATGGAATTACTCATTCGAAAGCATCTTTAAAACAACATAAAGTAAAAATGCCTTATACTAACCTATGCCTCGAAAAAAAAAATACTACTATTATATGCATGTGTCATTATCTCTATTTGTGATGTCGTCGTCAGTTGTGTAGGGGTGTCTTGCCCTTACCTGAAATAGAAGTAGTACAAAGCTTGAGTATTTTAAGAAATACTCATAAGTGACCCACTATTGAGGCTAGTGAATGCAAACACATGCAACTAATGATCTTAGAAACCTATTGTTAAAAATATCATAGGGGTGGCCTCCAGTCCAGAAAAAATTTGATGTGTAGTACTTCCCTACACACGACTCACACGAGCGAGCATGGATCTCCAGACGGTTCGCACCCTCTGGACACATCATAGTGGAGCTAACTGTCTGTAGGGACGTCTAGAGGTCAGCAGACCCCTGAGTGTCATGCAAGGCATGATGATGATCATCATCGTAGTGTATGCATCTGTACCCATCATCATAAATGAGAAGTAACTTGATGTATATGTACACACAAAATGCATGAGGTCCCTAGGGTTTTTCATCTTTAGAACATTTTTATGACACAACCCATATACACTTCACATATTACTCTAATTAATATGCATGTCTTGGCCTTCATACGTTCATCATCATTAACATTCGCTAGTGTTATCTTAAAAAAACTCAGTCTCATAGTGCATCATGGCATTTAATACATGCACCACGTCTTCATACGGAATAATGTCATATTAATCAATCTTATAATCTTCCATCTTACATCGTCATGTTATCATGCATCAGCATCATCATATCATCATGATACAACGTCATCATGTAACATCATCATATAACATAATATAACATCATATAGCATCATCAAATAACATAGTCATAGTCATCACCTCATAAAATATAAAGCATAAATGACACGTGCAAGGACCACTGGGCATGTGTCGTCATAGATAAATCAAGTTGTTCGACTTAGCCGATAGTAAGGCCACTTACTTGGTTTGTCTTGGTCGACATTTTCCCTAAACTCAAGTACATTTGAATTTTGTCTCTCGAAGTTACTCCAAGTGTCGTCAGGAGTTGTTTCCTATTAAAACGTCCATCTCGCTTCGTTAGTAATTTACATTTCTAATCTAATTTAACTTGAACTTCAAAAATAAGACGTTATACTGACCTTAAATATTTCTATTACAGTAAAAATAAGCTTCGGAAGGGCAAAAAATGTAAAGGACGCTGTCAAAATGTCAAACCGAGCCTAATACTTAATGTTTGAGCCTAGGACTCCGAGATGCCGAGCCGAAGGAGCCGGTGTATGCAACAGTGACTCTGTCACTAAAGGACATTGATATATGAGCAGGTTTCGAAGTGGTTCGAGGCGCGGGTCTTGAATGTTCATGTGGGCGTGCAGGTCTGTGTAGTGGATCCGTGGGTTGGGCTGTGTTCTATGTGTTTGGGCTTGAATGTGGGTTTTTGGGCAAAGCACAGAGGAACAAGACTACTGGACTGGTTGTTAGTGGGTATCTGGTTGCTGTGTTGGGTATCTGGTTACTAGGCCAAACTAGGTATTGGGTTGCTTGACTGGAATTAAGTTGCGGGTATTCGAGTTTAGGTCCTAGCAGGTGGACTTCGTCTTCTCCACTCGTTTCCACGCATTTTCCTTTCTTCATTCCTCCGTATCAAAACTCGTTGTCTACATCTTGTTTCTTCTCCTTCTTTCTCATGGTGTTAACCGTCTTTGTACGTTCGATCCTACCCCTCTATCTTGCTTGTGTTGTGTACATTGGATCCCATGGTCGTCATCTCGACATCGTCATTTGTGTAGAGGT
This sequence comes from Cucurbita pepo subsp. pepo, assembly GCF_057944985.1. Lineage (NCBI taxonomy): Eukaryota > Viridiplantae > Streptophyta > Magnoliopsida > Cucurbitales > Cucurbitaceae > Cucurbita > Cucurbita pepo. Next base: position 30,151 of record NC_141813.1, on the reverse strand, counting down.
GCCTTGCCTTTACCTAAAAAATAAGAGCAACGCATGTATTGAGTATTTTAAGAAATATTGATTAAGTAACTCCACTACTAGTATAGGGTAATGCAAACACGTGAAATCATGGTTATCATAAAACATCATTTCATGGCCTTGGTCTCATATTCCTGTCTGGGTAGAATTTGATGTGCAGTACTTCTCTACTCACGACTTACATACACACACATTTGCTCCCAGGCGAGCTCGCATACCTACCCATTGACCTGGGCTTCAACTAGCATACACTCACGCTGTTGGTATATCATGGATGGAAGGGAGCGTACATAGTATTGTGGTGTATACAATATCGTATCATAACATCATTGTGAACATAAATGTCGTCAGGTACGTGTTCGTACTAATCATGACTGGGAGGTATTTCGGTACATGTGAACATATAATATAAATGTGATCCCCTTTCTGGTCGGTCTGGTGTGCCCCGGAACCTCGAATGAAATAGGTAGCCGATAGAGATTTCGTCTGTCGGAGGTTCGAGAATACTCGGTAAGCGCAAGAACTAGGATTATTGCAGTCGAGTAAAAGAGTGAAAGAAGGAAAAGGATTATTACAATCAAAAGGTATGACACTTGCAAATGGTAGTGAAGGCACTTAACCGAAGTTGCTAAATTATACTTCGAGTGCTAAGTACATCTGGGGTTTCCTATTATTTTCTTGTATGTTTTGGCGACATTGTTCATAAATTATAGTGTCGGCTTCAGTTAATTTAGAGTAGGTAAAAATTTCCATCGCTAGGAGGGTTTGAACCTCCAACCTTGTGGTTAAGGGTCACACGCTCTAACCAACAAAGCTATTTCAGCTAATTATTTGTAATAGCTCAAGCCCACCACACCCTTATAAGGAATGTTTCATCCCCTCTCCAACCAATGTCGGATCTCATAATCCACTCTCCTTTGGGGCCCAGCATCCTAGCTGGCACACCACTTGGTGACTAACTTTGATAGCTTTTGTAATAGCCCAAACCCACCGCTAGCAAATATTGTCCGCTTTTGCCCATTACGTATCGTCATCACCTCACAATTCTAAAACGAATCTACTAGGGAGAGGTTTCCACACTCTTCTAAGGAATGCTTCGTTCCCATTTCCAGCCGCTAAAAAATATTGTCCATTTTTGCCCGTAACAAATCGTCGTCAGAATCACAGTTTTAAAACACGCTACTAGAGAGATGTTTACGGACACTTATAAGTTATTCTTCATTCTCCTCTCAAACTAATGCGAGATAAGAGGGTGTGGGTTCGAATCCCACTTCTGACAACTCAAATAAAGGTAAAATTAGAATACAATAGCATATCATTATAGAAATCAGTTGAACTCCCTGGAGATCTAAAATTGTCACGACATGATTTTCCAAGCATCTAATAAAGTTATTCAAGTTTACCCTTACGCCCGAATCTCAAGGACACTGTGATTTTCTATACCGCCTGAGTGCATAGCAAATCGTGAGTTGTGGCCTCCATCAATATCTCCTTAATTCCACATTTTCTCTATCCTATTTTTTGTTTTTATGTAAATGTGAGTTATCGTGGGGTTCTAAAAAAAATGCCAAAAAAAGAACACGTAGGTAAGGTTGAGTTTCCATCCAACCCTTTGATGCCAAATTGGAGTTAATAGAGTGTAACGCCCCTAATTTTCTTTAACCTAATTAGCGACGTCACCCATGCATACATAATTCATTAAGTGGAAGCTCATCATAAATAACCTTAGAAACAAAACAAACTCTTTTGTAAACATTCATAAATCCAAAACAACCTATCTCCAAAAATAAACCTTCAATAACTGAATTTAAAAATAAATCTAAATAAAACAATACTCAATGCTATAACTTAAAACAGTCCGATAAAGGTAAACTCCTAAAAATATCTCATCTCCAACTTTTATGGTGTCCTCAGCTCCACCGTCAATCAATCGTAACTTGGCACCTTGCATTTACCTGAAAAATGTAGGTAGCACGTAGCTTGAGTATTTTATGAAATACTCAGTAAGTCACCCCACTGTTGGGGTCAGGAATGCAAACACATGCAACATATGAGCGGGACCTAACTTTTCATAAACTTTTCATAGCCTTGGGCGCTTTTCTATTCCGGGTAGGGTTGGATGTGTGGTACTCCTTCACACATGGCCCATGTACGCGTACATGGACCCACCTGGCGAGCTCATATACGTACCCCCTAGGCATGGCTTGGTCGGGCACAACGTGTTGCACTTCGCCGGACACCACAAAACAGAGAAGGGCCCGCATGATATCATGGCGAACATAAATATCGCAATTCATTCTTTCCTATCATAAAGGGGAAGAATCTCGATGCACGTGACATACATATATGCATGAGGTCCCTTAACATATCTAACATGGCATTACATAAGCAGTGTTAACATCGCATTTATGTTTCTTACATCACATGGCATCTCACATGACCTACATTACATGGCATACTACATAACATGAAAGTACACTCCCGTTGCATAAACATCTCACGACATGACTTGATAATTCAACGTGTATCTATGACATCGATCAACATATTCATTGCATATAATACTAACATCTCATTCAACTTCACATAACATAAACAGTCAACAGTCAACATAATTCATACATCACATAACATACACAATCTACAGTCAACACAATCTATACGTCACATAATCATATCACATAAATATGGTGCATGCAGGGGCCACAGGGCACGCACCATCATACAACACGTAGTAAGCTAACTCCAACAGTAAGGTCACTTACCTCGATGGTCTTGGTTGAAGTCACTCACAATGAGCTAATCCCAGCAGTTAAATACGTCCTATGATAACCACATAAAAACTTAGGAACCTTTCATAGCATACCCTAGCTAAACCTCATGCTATTTATCAAAGTAAACCCCCGACCTAATCTGTCTTTAATGTTTAGGAACCATACTGACCTCGGATGGTAAAACTAAGGGCAGAAACAGCTTCGGAAGGGCCAAAAACCTTGGAATCGATATATTATAGTGATACCTTGCCGCTAAGCCTAGTTGCCGAGCTGGCCAACTAAGCCACCTAGTCGAGCTGCGGGAATTGACGGAAACGAGCCGATTTCGTACACGTGCAAGTCAACAATATAAATATCTAACACATTCTTTTTTATTTTCTCTCTCCTATTATCTGTTTTATATTATTTGTTTTAATATAAATGTGAGATATTGTACAATCCTAAAAAAAATATGTCAAGAAAGAACGTAAGGTTGAGTTTCCATCCAACCCTTCCACGCCAAATTGGAGTTAATAAAGAGTACTCGAAAACGACTTATAATTGACAATCTATATTTTATTTACATGTCCTTGGAATGCGAGTTGTTTTTTCTTTTCTCACTATTAACTTTGTATTTATTAGAGGTTGTTTAACAAGTTGAGAATGACAACACTAAGTAACCCGTTTAGATCTAAATAGTCATTGATATGTTAATACGTAGCACATGAGTTTCATTATTGTCTGCTTTTTATAAAAATAGAGTAAACATAAATAATTTCATTTTTTTTACTTCGGTAATGTTACCTAGAATATTCAAATAAACTTTTAAAAAATATGGATGGAAAAAACTTATTAAATAAGTATCTTTTTTTAACGTTCAATTTGTTTCAAAATAACCTTTCTGTGAACTCTATTAAAGTAGGATGAAAATGAGTGAAGAAGAATGGTTGAATAATTGTACAAATGATCTAATAATTTAATTAATTTTATTGCATTGAAACCTATACAATACATAACTAAAAACAAAGACACAAATCATTTTCAAAATTTAGAGATCTATAAGAAACAAATAAGATACTATTATTCTTTTTAAACACAAATCTTTACAAATTTGTAGTCCCATGGTCTAGTGGTTAGGGCATTGGACTCTAAATCTAGTAACTGAGTTCAAAATCTTGGTAGTTATAAAACTAAACTATTTATTAAAGTAATTAATTTTAATGTGTTGAAACTCAATTAGATATATATAAAGTAATTAATTTAACATATAAAACTAAACTATTTATTAAAGTAATTAATTTTAATGTGTTGAAACTCAATTAGATATATATAAAGTAATTAATTTAACATATTATATACTTTTTAGAGATCTATACGATATAAACTTGAAAGTGTATAAAAATATCATCTATTTTTTCAATTTTAGAAATTTATAAGACACAAATTTTATGAACATCTATGGTCCCATGGTCTATCATTCAAATATGAAAGTAATGATACATTAGGAGATTATCCCATGGTCTTCGCCTTGAGCATTTCTCCCCTCGATTTCTTTATGAAACATAAAGATGGTGATGTCTTAAAGCGTGTGGTCTTAATTTTGGAATTTGATCCTCCGTCTTCAACTTATTCAAGAAAGCAGAATTTTGTTTCCTTAGGCAACCTTATCTAAGACGTATTAACTCCCGATTTCTTCATTAAAAGCGCTCAACTTAATCTTCTAAAGCTAAAGAAGGGGCAATTTTGAAGAAAATGGATTGTAAGTAAGACTTCGATCCTTACTCCCAAATTTTAAACGAAAATAATTTTCTTCAATTGGACTTTCTTTGAGTATTGTTAACCTTCGTGGTCTTCTACGGAAATATTCCTTGGAGGTTCGAAAATCGAACATGATAGTTTTCTTGACAAATTTGCATATAGGCTCGTATTTAATTTTCGAGCTTCAGCCATCTCCCTTTAAAGACGGACCAAATTGAGAAGTTGTGTTTGAGGCACCTTCAACACTTTATTTCATCACCAAACTTGTGGATAGTCCCACTTAGGAGATGCAAAAGCAGGTTTGAAGGAAAATGATTGGCTATGGCTCTCAAATTTGGAAGAAATCCGGGAGTAAGAAATCCAAAATATCAGAGGCTATAACAACTCACAATTGAAGGTTCGACTTAGCTCGATTCTTGCTCCAAACGAAAGCTCCTACTTCAGGATTTATAGAGAGAGCTTAAATTGACGTTAAAAACTTCTAGATTTTCGTGAATTTCAGATTGAATTTTATGAAATTGATGCCAAATATATTCTCTCTTATTAGTGGGCAACTGATCTCCATTTTAAATTTGGTCGTTGGATTCGATGAGTTGTGTCTCTTCTATAACATACTTAGAAGGCCATTTCAATATGTCATGATTCAAATATTTTATACAAAGTTAGAAGGCCATTGGAATATGTCAAGATTTAACCAAGATTTGGGTGGTAAATGACCAACATACCCCTATAAGAATTCTAAAATGTTTTCGAGAGTACAAAAAACCTCAATTGTTAAATAAACTTTTTAAGAGACTCATTTATAACCTTAAGCGTAAATATGCAAGATCACATGAGGAAATTAGAACGTGTTTGAGGTATGAACTTAAGAAAAGTGACAAAACAACCCTTAAAAACCTTTTATAAGAATCAAGGTTTGTTATGAATATCACATGACAAGATGTGTATATGAAACTATTCTTAAGTATCTCAAGTATATAAGAACATTTATTATGCTTATGCAATATCCGTCATAGGTGAGAGTTTTATTAAGTCACTCCTTAGTGTTACAAAGAAATTTGAGGAAATAACATTTTTTTTTTTTTTAAGATGTTTATTCACAAATAGTAAGAGGAAGCGGGGTTGTATGAGGCTAAGTGGTCAATGATTGAATACTTTAGCAAGATTTATAGTCTGTGACTTAAAAGATAAAGTAATACATATAGACTAATCTAGTCATGATCTAGTTAAAGGAAGAAACTAAATCACCGGGAAGAAATTAGGAAGGTTTGAATTAAGGTTGAATGTTATATCTAAGTTATTCCAACATTAATACCAACACGAGATCTGAGTTAGAATGATGTTGTTGGGCTCACTAATTTCCCATAGATTAAGTAATTTTTATGAATCAGATATTGAACAAGGTTTCTAGATTTGTTTTATAATAGTGTTCATATCGATTAGGAGGCTAATCAGAGACAAAAAAGATAACAAGATGAGCCCTTAAGCCAACTTGATACATCTATATAAAGAGGGTGGATTGTGAGATCCCACAACAGTTGGACAGGGGAAGATTCTTTATAAGGGTGTGAAAATTTCTCTATGCGTTTTAAAAGCATAAGGTAATCCCAAAATTCAAAAGAAGATAATACCCACATGGGCCAATTTCATTAATTCTCAATAATGATATATTTAATGATACTAGATTTAAAAGATAATCACTTATACTTTTAAGTTTATTAGGCATAAAATTATGTAAGCAAAACTTGATTGACTGAATGAGGAGCTACCGATCTACCATGTGCATAAAGCCTATGGCCTATTAGCTCAGTTGGTTAGAACGTCCTGCTAATAATGTGAAGGTCATTGGTTTGACACTTGCATGGGCCAATTTCATTTCTTCTTAATAATATCTTTTCATGATACGGGGTTACAACATTACGAACTTTAAAGATAATGACTTGAAGTTTTAAGTTTATTATGCATAAAATTATGTAACCTAAACTCGATTGACTAAATTAGGAACTATTGATCTAAAATGTGCATAATATGGCCTATTAGCTCAGTTGGTTAGAGCGCCGTGCTAATAACACGAAGGTCGTAGATTTGACACCTGCATGGGCCAATTTCATTAATTTTTAATAATATCTTTTCATGATACGAGTTAAAACACTGTGAACTTTTTTTTAAAGTTTATTATGCATAAAGTTATGTAACGATCTATAATGTGCATAAAACCTATGCTCTATTAGCTCAGTTGGTTAATTGTCGTGTTAATAACGTGAAGGTTGTAGGTTTGACAATCACATAGGCCAAATTTCATTAATTCTTAATAATATCTTTTCATGAGCGGTTCGATATGTTCTTCTATGAATGATGAAACTCGTTGATTTCTGAGAGTCCTTTCAGGAACAAGAAGGTAAATGACTTTCACAATTTTTCTTTAGATCTGAGCCATTCGATATGTTCTTCTATGAAGGATGAAATTCGACGATTTCCATTTGATATGTTCTTCTATGAAGGATGAAATTCGATATGTTCTTCTATGAAGGATGAAATTCGACGATTTCCATTTGATATGTTCTTCTATGAAGGATGAAATTCGAGGATTTCTGAGAGTTTTTTTAGGAATAAGGAGGTAAATGAACTGACTTTGAAGGCCAAAATTCGAGGATTTCTGAGAGTTCTTTTAGGAATAAGAAGGAGGTAAATGAACTGACTTTGAAGGCCAAATTCAGTATTGCGACTATCAGTAGAGAAAATTTTCCGGCAAGCCACATGTCGACTTGCGGGAGGGAAAGCACGTCAGACAGCCGGCAAGCCGCGTGTCAGATAGCCTGAGGGACACGTATTGACGATTAGGTGGAATAATGCATCAGGCACATTGTAAAGTGACGCGTCTCCACTGGATATGCGACACGCGGTAGCTCTTCCGACCAACGCCCACGTCTAACCAAGTTTGACTCGAAGGATGTTTGACCCGATCCGCATGGTGTCACGCTTCAATGTAAAGAATTTCACTTCCTAGCGTGCACCTCCGGTTTTGAACCCATGACTCATCAGCAGCTGACCTCTCTTTCTCCACATCTTCTTCAATTCTCTTCACTGGCTCAGAAATTACCTTCCCATTCTCTTCTTTCTCCCATTTGAGACAGAAAGAACTCTCACTCAGCTCCGCCACTTCCTTCTCTAACCTTTCAATCTCCATTTCTAAAAGCTTTCTTTTCTTTTCCAATCTCTACTTTGTCCTTCAAAAGGCGCTCGTTTAGCGATTTCAACGTCTGCAACTGAGACTTCTCCACATATTTATCCACATCAGATTTTGGTTGTTGCTCTAAATCTATGTTCTCCTTCTAATGATCTAGAAGTTTCTTTGGCTCGTTCGTCGATCGCGTTTTCAATCCAGATTCCTTCTTCGATTTTCTCGTCTCCGATATCGCGATTTTTCCAAATCCGCTATGTATCACCTCATTTCCAATGGCTTTCACCACCTCACAACTACCGCCATCTTATTTTGCTCCGTCGTGTTCTTTTGCTTTCAGATCTTCATTTTGAGCCATCAAGAGAAGACCTTCGTTTGTTGCGTCATCCAAGGCTAGGTTGATTGTTTCTTCCACATTTTTATCGGCTCGACAATCTTTTGCAAATTGCCCCTCTGCCAAATGTTACAATCGTTCGCAGAGTGACCATATTTGTGATGTTTGTAGCACTGAATGTTGGAGTAAATTGATCGATCGCCTCTTCCTCGACTACGTCCTCTTCCACGCCAATGTGCTTGGCTCAACTGTCCCTTCTTCTTATAGTATCCTTCATGACTGCTGCCTTGACCACCATGACCATTTTTACTACTTTCACGGCCAAAACCTATACCTTCAAAATTTTGGGAGTAGAGTACCTTTTCATCTTTGATTGACGCCTTGGTTTGAAGTGCTTGATTGAGTGTTTCCTTCTTCTTCTTCTTACGTTGCTCGTGTGCCTCGAGAGAACCGGCTAGCTCATCGACTATGAACGTCGCTAGGTTCTTTAACTCTTCTATCGCGCATACAACATTCTCAAAGTTGTTGGTTAATGACCTTAAAATCTATTCCAAAACCCGCGTCTCGGCTAACATTTCTTCATTTTGGTTGAGTTGGTTTACCACAGTTTGTACATGCGTGATGTAGTCAGATACACCTTCTGACTCCATCATCTTCATGCTCTCCTACTTGCCACGAAGAGTTTGGAGACGCACTTGCTTAACTCGATCAATTCCTTTGAACACTTTTCCTAAAGTGTCCCACACTTCTTTTGAAGTAGTTGCACTGGCAAGCTTCTCAAAGCCCGACTTGTCAACGACTCAGAACAACATGTATAGTGCCCCCTTATCCTTTGATCGCACCTCTTTTAACACCTTGTTTCGTGTCGCTGTATAACCCGTGATATCTTTTGGTTCTTCTAACCCTTCTTCTACCACCTCCCATGCATCTTGAGAACCGAGAAAAGCTTTCATATGAATGCTCCAATTCTCGTAGTTTGTCTTCGTTAGTTACTGTAGCGGCATTTGACCCGTCACATTCGCCATTGGCTTGATACAAATTTATTAAAGAAAACTCATAAATTTGTGAAATAAATCTCACACACACTAACGATAGAAGGAGACAAAGAACACTCTGTTTATCTATTTCCTAACCCATAAAAAGTCATTGTTCCTGTAACATTCTTGGCCTTTCATCTCCAACACTCTTTGGTCTTTTCCTCTAAGACCGACTCTTGGATTTAAAACCTACTAAAATTTTCCATGGGGAATCCGATCCCTGCCGCTTCCTTGCGATGAATCTCTTACCCTGATCCCCACACAAATAAATAGAGAGTTTCGTGGAAATGGAGAATGAAATAGATGGTGGGGATGATGACAGGGAATGGACATCGCTACATGTGGCCCTTGCACATGTCATGTTTTATGATTGTATGACATATACTATGTTATGTATATGCTATGATATACGATATGTTGCATACAAGTTACGCTATGATATCATATACACTATTCTAGGACTATGAGACATTAGAAAATCATGTATTGTTAATTATTAAAAATATGAAATGAATCAAGTATTTATATCTCATAGGAACACTATGCTAGGAATAGATTGGAGGTATGACTAGGCCATGAATATATGTCATTCTTTAATGTTATGGGACCTCATGCATTTTGTATATCACGTGCATCGAGATACTTCTATATTATGTTTAGTACACCCTATGCCTATGTATTGTTAATCATGAACAATATGACAAGAATCAAGTATGTACGTCTCATAGGAACGTTATGTCGTGTCTTAATGTTAGGGAGCTCATGTATTTTATATAGGAGGTGCATCGGGATACTCCCCATTATGATTAGTACAGACATACCTTACAATATTTATGTTCCTTATGATATTATGCGGGTCTTTTCCCTTTATGGTATTTGGTAGTGTGAGTGTGCACAAGCTCGACGAGGCAGACCCATAGAGTACTCTTATACCAACCCACCTGGTGGTCAATGAGCATATTCATGGGTCGTGTGTAGGGAAGTACAACATATTCAACTTTGCTCGGATTGAAACGAAAAGCCCAAGCCCATGCCACAATGTATTTGTGAAAGGATAGGTCCCACTATATTACACGTAATTCATATTCCGACCCTAACAATGGGATTACTTACTGAGTATTTATTAAAGTACTCAAACCACATGCTACTCTTATGTTAAAGTAAAGGTAAGATACCCATTTACGGATGACAACGTTGCGTTGAAGGCCAAGGAACCAAATTTAGGGCAGTTGCATTCATGTTATTTTTAATGATCCTTAGGTTTGAACAGGGCATTGCTTTATTTTTATTTAAACTAATGTTATCTATTTTCCACTATGTTGTTCATAAGCGTTTAGGCAATAGTTTGGAACAAGAATCGATCTCCCAATAGTAAGCAATAAGGATTTAGATTTTGGGTCTCCTACTATCAAATTTCTTCCAAATTCGAGAGCAATTCTACACCATTTCGATTCAAACTTGTTCTTACAATGCTGAAAGTGCCTAGAAATCATTCCCCCAATCCAATTCGTCATTGAAGAGCTTCACGGAAAACTCAAAATTTAAATCCGAGGATACACGAGAATACGTCAAGCAAGGACGATCCCAATTGTACCTCCAAGGAATGTTTCCATAGAAGACAACCAAGGGAAATAACCTCAAGAACAAGCCTAATTGAAGAAAATCCGTTTTGGGCTCAAATTAGGGGTAAGTTTCAAAATTCTATCTACGGTCTCTTTTCCTTCAAATTAAGAATTCCTTCAGCTTCAGAGCAATAAGTTACTTGTACTCCATTTTTACCAACTATGAAGACAAGAAAGTTAACTTTTTCCATGCAAAAACTACCCTTATTAAAATTAGCATAAAGTTTCTCTTTCCTAGGCATAATCAAAACTTACCTAACATGCTTCACATGCTCATACAAAGTCTTTGATTTTGGAAGAAATTCGAGAAAGAAAAACCCATAATCTAAGAGCATCAAACTTGAGTTTTAGGAATTCTCATCACTAGATTTTTATCTTAAAACTTTGCCCCAACTTCAGACTTTATAGGGGAAGCTTCCACCGACATTGAGAGCTCCAGAATCATCGTGATTTTGATTTTTCTGGATAATTTATCGGAAATATCCTCTCCGATCAGCGAGCTACCAACTTCGAGTTTGAATTCCGACTGTTGGATTTGATGACCTTTCAACGTTCTAGATTGTATCAAAATTTGGGGAAAATCCAACGACACGATTTTGAGATTGGAAGGACTTTGTGCAGATGGTCACATGCAGAGGTTTTTATTTTCAGCAGAATGACACTTTCGTAATTATCCATATCATCAGGGTAATTTGGTAATTTGCCACTTTCAGAATATTTTATTATTATTTTTCCCGAAAAATTCATAATTTTCGTAAAAATTTCTTCATCTCTTGTTGGTCATTTTCCCATCTTGAGCATCTTGAAATTCCCTCTAGATAAGGAATTAAATATCCGGAAATTTCCTTAAAAATTGGAAAGTGACTTTTTTGTCCTTTTCGCTTAGGCTTTCATTCCCAATACTTCTCCAAAGGCCTTATTCCTTAAAGTAACTCATTAGGGTATAGAAATGACTTGCTTAAGACCCTTTTCCTTGCTTAAGACTCTTAGTTTCTTTATTGGATCCTTTCGGACTTACATGGTTGGCATTGCTTCATTTTTATGGTGTTGCAGCTTCTTACCTCGAACCGACTACCAACAAACAAGTAAAAAAGAAATGTAGAAATTTAAAATAAATAGACGACTGGATTCCTTGGGACGACACCCTTTGTGACCTCATAGTTCTCGAGCAGCGCTTCTTACCTTGACCAATAGTCAACAAACAATTAAAAACTAAATGTAGAAATTCAAAATAAACAGACACGACTTGATGTCTTGGGAAAATTCCCGTTGTTACGGCATAGTTCTCGAGCAATGCTTCTATAACACCTGTTCATCGACTGCTCGATTCACATGAGTTACCACTAACATAGATATTTCGCTTCGAAAATTGGTCATAAAACAAAAAAATTTCATTCATGACAAGTAAAACATGTGAATCAAGTATATTTTACAACACAAAATAATCAAAGTAAGTTTTCAACAACAAAAGCACATGTACTTAAAACAGACTCAGAAAAGGATTCCTTGTTGTCTCGAGCCTGCTGGTCTTGTCTTCGATTGGCCTGCAACTTCTTATTTTGCCAAAAAAGTTAAAATAATCTTGATAAGTAATTAATTTACTCAATAAATAGCTAACTTGTCATTCACAAGTTTATTACTTATCTTTCCAGTTGTTCTTAAGTTTTATTCTCCATGAATTCCTAGTTTCTTTTAGAATAATTTGTAAGTTAGTAACGTATTTCAACTACCTCTCGCTTAGGTTACTTCTATATGGTCAGGAATACTCATTGTTCCTAACTTAGCACACACCGCGTCGGTCAGGAACTCTGCGAGGATTAGTAGACTACAATACTCATATTCTAAATCTTTCGATAATTTGTTTTGCGATAAATGGAAATGCAGTAAAGATGATAATCAATATTTGGTTTACCATGGTTAGAATAAATATCTCTCTGAAAGCACAAAATTTTATGGACAAGGTCAACTAAATTTACAAGCATCGAAAGAAATTGATAGGTTTTCTGACGCTTGCTTATTTTCTTAGCCAATGTATGCTACGTGACAAAATTTAGTGCATCTAGAGATATTTTTGCCCGCCATAATCTACCTTTGAAGCCTCCAAAGCCCCCCATCTCCCTTATATTTCTTCTTCCCCATTTGCTTCCCTACTCCTTCATTGGCACCCTCTTTCTTCCATTTTGTGTGTTTTTCTCGTGGTGAATGGCTATTCATTTTCGGTGTTTGAGGGAACTTGCTACTTTTTGGGTTTTCTCTCTTTTTAAATATCATTTTATTTCGTTTGTTCATAAAATATGTTGTCAGTTTAGGTTCATTTTGATGGTATTACTATAGCACGTGCGGAAGCCATTTGGATCTTAGGCACTCTAAGTACATCAATTATAGTAAATTAGCTAGCATGTTCAAAAGCATTAAAACTCAATGAGTTTGAATACTAACCTTTTGTAGTTCGAATTCCTTTTTCCTCACGAACGATTTTGAATCACCACTAGTGTCTTCCCTACTATTCTCCGGCCTTAGAACGAGATTGTGGAATCCGGTCAGTAATGAAATTTGATAGGAATTTAGTATATGTAAACTGAGAGTTTTGAGAGATTTTCTCAAAGTTTTTCCACAAGAATTTCCTTGTACCTTGATCACTCTATTCATTAAGTTATATTTGCATGTTCACGCTAATTTGAGATTACCAAATTTTGACACTCAAAATTCCACTCAAATTTATGGGATTATTTGGCAAACATGCATGTTTGGTTAAACCAAATTTTGACACTCAAATTTATGGGATTATTTGGCAAACATGCATGTTTGGTTAAACCAAATTTTGACACTCAAAGAGTTTGAGTTATGTTTTGCTGGGAGTTAGTGAAGAGTGAAAAGCTTACAGACTCTATGATATAGAAGCGACAGATGAAAATAATGATATAGAAGCGGCAGATGAAAATACTGCAGAAGAAAATATTTCATCTGGCTCTTTGGCTGAAGCAAGCTCTCCTAGCTCGAATAAGGAGAGGAATAAGAGACCACCAGTCTGGATGAGAGACTATGCAATAGGAGAAGATTTTTGTGAAGATGTTGATGAAGCAGTCTGGATGAGAGACTATGCAATAGGAGAAGATTTTTGTGAAGATGTTGATGAAGCAGTTTGGATGAGAGACTATGCAATAGGAGAAGTTTTTCTGTAAAGAAGACGATGAAGCTCAGCCATGTTTACCCCTACTAAACCTGCAAACTTTGTAAACTTTAAAGAAGAATTTCTAGCATTGAAGAGTGAGAAATGGAGGCAAGTCATGGATCTGGAGCAATAAACAGAAATGGCACATGGGAATTGATGAAGTTACCTGATGGAAGTTTGGTATGAGGTCGTAGATATAAACGGATTACTATTCGTGTTCAGTTTAAGGGAGGGATTGTTAGGATTAGATTTGATTGAGTTATTTGGATTAGATTGATCTACTTATTTGAATTAGATTTGATTTAGTAATTCTTCAATTGGATAAGAGATTTCTCCCATTCTTCTGATCTTTCCAGTTTTCTTTTTCTGTTCCTAACAGTAACATGTCATTCTTAAAAAACTAGGACACCGATGTGACAATGATACATTAATTAAAAAGAATTATTTCAAAAAATTTATCAATTTTATATTAGAAATAAATTCATATAAATAAGTTTATATATTTGTATACTTAAAAAAAAGCTTAATGTACGTTTCACTCTCAAAATATATTCAAAGTCAAGTGTTTGATATGATGGATTATAAATTTGTAATGTATCCATTGTATTAACGAGTGTTTAGTACATGCCCAACACGTGTCAGATCAGTGACACTAAGTTATTCTCATGCTTTCTTTACACCCATTTAAAGTAGTTTGAAAACTAGCACGTCAAATATTATAATTGACTAACTACAACTTCAATTTTGTGCTTTAAGGAAGGTTTTGACCAAAGAGAATTAAAATCCTTAATTTAGTACATGGTAGTAAAGATGGACATGAGAATGAGTTATTCTCATCTGGAAAGAGATTTAACCTTAAGTTATATCTCATATCCTCTCTTAACCAATTATTTAGTTTTATTTGGTATGTTTTAGAAAGATCCATCAATAGCGAAAATAAAATAAAATAAAATAAAATAAATAGAATAAATTAAATTAGCCAAAAGTAATGACTAACATAATTAAAAAAAAAAAAAAACATAAAGGATGAATTGATTAAATTGGCTAATTGCTAACATAATTAAAAAAAAAATGTAACAAACATACCGAAGTAAGATTAGGAACACATGTAAAAAATAAAAAAACAAAAAAACAAAAAAACACAAACAACCAAAAATCAAGATTTGGAAAGTGTTAAACAACAGTTTTGATATATAGACATTTCAAGACTTTACTCATGCAATATTCCCATGAAATCTAGAGCATCATAAAATTTAGAGAAATGATTGAAATTGATGTCATGTTCATATAGGTTGACTTTAATACAAATGACAAATCGAACTTTCTTAAGGATAAATTTGGGACACCAGCCTAAGCTAATCAGGTAGGTGGCCTTACCATCCGTATGCTTATATTTGATGTTGACTGTGCCCGTGGTTCTAAGTGTCATATATATTGATATGTGTGATATGTTATAATATGTGAATTGTATGATAATACTTACGGTACCATGTGTTCAATGGTATATTTGAGATAGGATACGAGAAGGATGCACTAAACGTAATGTAACGATAGGAGTAAGACATGTTCATGAAACGTTATGGTTTGGTTACGTATCGAAGTGCTATGGGTATGACAGATTGATAAAAACGATATGGTCACGATGTATTCCTAAAACAATACGATTAGGTTATGGGTAGAAAGGGATAGGATTATGATAGATTGATAGAACGATAGCGTTACGATACGTTCCTATAACGTTATGACTAAGGTACGTTCAGGTAACGACACAACTATGATATGTCTAAGGACGTTAAGGCTATGATAAATTAGGGAAGGATATAACCACGAAGTTTTTACGATATGATATGATAATGATACAACATGTGAAGGACGGATATATATCCAACAAGTGTCAAAGAGGGACGTGAGAATAAATTATTCTCAAGGTTTCTTTACATCGGTCAAAGAGTATTTGATAAGCTTTCAAAATTAAGGGTTTTCTTTTTTCTTCTTCCTTCTTTCTCCCTTTTCACATTTAATTTTTTTTTTAAATAATAAAAAGTTTAATGTGAGAATGAAGAAGTTAGAAAGGAGAAAGAAATGAATGTAATAAACTTTTCCGTCGGTAGGAATGAAAATAGTGAATGGGTCTTTGACGATAGTCAACCTCTATACTCTTGTTTTGGAAGTAAGTGATGATTATCAGTAATATGAGTTATGTCAATACCACACCGTTATCAAGAGGAAGTAAAGTAGAGTAGAATAGATGAAGCGATCCATTTGTTGAGAGTACTGTAAGAGGCACACAAGTAAGAATGTTGGATATAACTACTCTTTCACATCTGAGGGATGAGTCTCATAGATCCAACTACAATATCAAAAAAACAACTTCGGTTGGCAATGATTGCTTGCATTGGTGTCTCCATTGTATCCCAGACACATGTAACATGATTTTTCTTGCTCAAATATAGCTTCATTTGTCTTAAAAGTTCACTTTTGAGTAATCCTGGAAGGCTTCTTAATTTGCAGCCTCTGGTGAAGATGATCACTCCGAGGTGGGTTTGTTAGTGAAGATGCAATTATATAATTAGGGTTTTACATCAATGGTTCCATTTATATATATAAATGAAATTTGTGGTGTATTTTTTGGAAATTCAACAATAATCATCGGTTATTTGGTTACCATTCTAAAGAAATTCAACTTTCGACCTTTTGTGAATGCTCAAAGCTACGTGCAAAGTACTATCGATTATGATCCATAATACTCACTGACTCGAAATTGAGGTTTGTTCAAGTTTGAAAATGTGACAAACCAAAAGACAAGATGCTGATTAATATTGTTTGTGATTGTTATTGTGAATTCTTGGTCTTTGAATACATATTTTGGTTGGCTTATGAATTTTTCCATCTTTTAAAAATATTATTTGTTTAGTTCGGGCCTAATTTCATAATAGGCGATTGAATCACAATATTGCAATATTTTAAGTTACTTTTAAGATTGAAGGTTGATGAATAAAGTAATTACGACAAGTTCTTTTTATGCATCTTATTTGATCTAGCACATAAATGCTTCCTAATTATTTTATTTATTTTTTTATGAATTAGGTTATGAAGATCATTTGAATTATAAACACTTTAATTCAAACAATATTTAATAACTAATCATTTTAATATTTATACTCAAATATACTAACAAGTACTAGTAACACTAGTCTCAATGACTTAAAGAATACAACTATTATCTCGAACTATAAAGAATTTAATTCCAACCTATTCTAATGGACAAACGCTTTATTAGACTCTATTGTAAGATTTCACTTCATCAATTTAAGTAGCGTTCAACTACAACTATAAATATCAAATTCTTAAGTATTCATGAACAAAATCGGCCTAACAATGTCTCTTGGAACTATTTACCAAAGGTGTTAGAAAGAGCCGTGTGGAAGGGTTAACTTTAGATGCTTTAGTACCAATTAAGGATGTCAATATCCTAGTAGTGGAGAATGCAGGAAGGTTCGTAGTTGAAAAGAATAACAAGAATAGTGGACATCGTTTCATCTACAAGCGTGTGGTGAACGGTCTGGTTGGTATGACTAGAGAATGTCATCCTCGCAGAATTTATATTATTGTGATAGAAGTTATAAATAATGATGATATTCCTTGGTCTTTTATTACAAAGGTGCAGAACATTCTTTTTGTGCATGTGATATATCCATCGCCACCTACTCATAAGCTCTCACCTATTAAAGAAGTTCTCGAGTTCCTTGTCCACAAGTAGCAATACAACTACTAGAATGCTATCTCTACTTATAATAAGCCCTCTCTCTCTCTCTCGAAATATATGTGTGTGTGTTTGTGGATGTATTACTCTCTTTTATTAATGAAATATGGCATAGTCATAATGATATTATGAGTATCTTTT
The DNA here is from genome assembly GCF_057944985.1 of Cucurbita pepo subsp. pepo. NCBI lineage: Eukaryota > Viridiplantae > Streptophyta > Magnoliopsida > Cucurbitales > Cucurbitaceae > Cucurbita > Cucurbita pepo. Next base: position 12,372 of record NC_141813.1, on the reverse strand, counting down.
CTATCCCTCCCTTCCTTATCCCTATATAAAGAATATGAAGCAAGTAATTTGTTACTTTTGAACTTAAAATGCTTATAATTCAATTTATCTTTGTTATCAACAATAATTATCAAACGGTATATAATGTCCAAGTAAGGTCGCTTCTCATTCTCTGCATGATATCATAACACAAAATCGAGCAGAAGGGTTAACGATAAAATGATAACAAAAACCCATTCGTCGAACTAACTATAAAGGAAGGGTTGGTTGGAAACCATGTCTATACTTCTTTGCTTTAATCACAGGTAACTAAAGATATATAAGAACAACAGAATATGGCATAACCAGTCAAAACATATAAAATTTCTTGCCATGTTATAGTTAATGAATATGGTATGCACAAAGATCTGACGTCACACTTCATGATTGGAGACCAATACAGTGAGCTATGGTCGTCCATACCGTCCTTTGGTCCAATTATGTCAAGCAAATGTTGCAGCAAGCAAAGAGTTTTTAATAAGTTCGCTATAGCAAAGAGCTCGGTTTAAGGCACAAATGTCTCTGATGTGAAAGGCGCACCAATTCATCGAGATTTAAGTAACCATGAATAAGACACATGATACAGCTGGTAAACGAAACGATGTCCATGACTCTTGTTATTTTCTTCCACTACAAACCTTCTAGCCTGTTGCACTTTTTTGTCATTGACATCCTTAATTGAAATTAGAATTGAAGGAAACACTTCTCCACAACTCATTATGGAACACCTTTGATTGATAGTTTCAACAGATTTACTTTGCCGAGGAATACTTTAAAATTCGATATTTATAGTTGAACGCTACTTAAATTGATGAAGTGAAATCTTACAACAGAGGTTAATAAATCGTTTGTCTATTAGAAGAGAGCTTGGAATTAAATTCTTATAGTTGGGATAAAGGATGTTTTAGTCAAACGAAGTATACTTTTTAGTTTTAAAATAAATTAATTTTTTAGTTTAAAATAAATTGATTTTTTAATTTTAATTTTAGTCCGAATAAATTAATTTTGATGTGGTGTTATGTATTTTAATAAAATTAATATTAACTTAATCAACAAAAATTTGTATTTTTTTTTTCAATTATAATCTAAATTAATAAAAATACCATTGAACTTTGCACTTTATCTAAAAAAAATACTCATAATTTTTTTTTAAAAAAAAGAATACGGTTGAATTTTCAAAAAAAAAAAAAAAAAAAAAAAAACTTCAAAACTACTCTTCAACTTTCAAAAGTTTTTAAAAAAAGATAGATGGGGAGAAAATTGAAGGTTATTTTAGGGGAAGGTTTTCAAGATCAGTATAAGATCGTGAAAACATAACAAGAAGTAATATCCTAGCTTAAGGTTACGATTAAGAACCTACTAGTAGGCTACTTACAAAGTTTTACTCACTCCATGTTTATCATTTTTTTTTCAAGTAACTAAGAGTTGGTCGTGGATGAGAGTGGACTTTGGAGTGTGGGCCATGGACTAGCTTCTATTTTTTTGTTCTCATGAAAGACCCAAATGATAGAAAGGAAAAAAATTAAAGGATTAAGCAAGAACAAAGGACTTAGTCAAGTCACTCGTGTACCCTAAGAAGTGATTTCAAGGAGTTAAAGGCCTTTTGAAAAGGATTGGAAAGGAAAAAGTAAATCAAAAGGGCAAAAAAGTCATTTTATCAATTATCAAGAATCTTTCCGGATTTGTAATTCCTTATCTAGAAGGAATCTCAAGATTCAAAATAAGCGAAAAATGATCAAAAAGCGATGAGGAATTTGTAGAAAAATTAGGGATTTTTCGAGAAAAATAATAATAAAATATTCAGAAAGTGGCAAATTACCAAAATACACCTAGAAGAATGGATAATTACAGAAATGCCACTATAATTAGAATCAGAGCATCTATCGTGACCATCCGAGAAAAATCCTTCGAACTCAAATTTCAACCATCGGATCTCCTCCAAAATTTGATATGATCTAGAACGAACATGCACGGATCATCACATCCAACGACTAGTATTCAAAGCCAAGGTCGGTAAGGATATGATTGAAGTTGATATCTCTGAAAAATTATCCATAAAGTTTGATCTCTAAATAACGAAGATTATGGAGCACTCAATGTCGGTTTAAGCTCCTCCTATAAAGTATTAAGTAGGAGCAACAATACGGAATAAGAATCGAGAAAGGTCGATCCCCCAATCGAAGGCAATAAGCGTTAGATTGTGGGTCTCCTACTCTCAGATTTCTTCCAAATTCGAGAGTAATCCTCCACAATTTCTCTTCAAACTTCTACATAACGAAGAATCTGGAGCTCTCAATGTCGGTTTAAGCTCCTCCTATAAAGTCTGAAGTAGGAGCAACAATAGGTTATAAGAATCGAGAAAGGTCGATCCCCCAATCGAAGACAATAATCGTTTAGATTATGGGTCTCTTACTCTCATATGTCTTCCAAATTCGAGAGCAATCCTCAACCATTTCTCTTCAAACTTATTCCTACTGTTTCTCAACAAGATTACCCACAAGTTCTATGAAGGAATAGAGTGTTGAAAGTGCCTAGAAACCATTCCCCCAATTAACTCAGCCATTGAAGAACTTCAAGAAAAACTTGAAAATCCAATCCGAGGATACATGATGATTCGTCGAGCAAGAATGATTCCAATCAATTTCTGCACCTCCAAGGAATGCTTCCACAGAAGACCACGAAGAAAAATAACCTCGAGAGCGTATAAAATTGAAAGAAATAGGTTTCGAAATTAAATTGTGGATAAGAGTCGAATTCCTATCTACGATCTCTTTTCCTTCAAATTAAGGATTCCTCTAGCTTTAGAGGAAGAAGTTGAGTAAACTTGATGAAGAAATCGAGAGCTGAAACGTCGTAGAATAAGCTACCCAAGAGATCGAAAATCTGGCGTTTCGAGTGAGTTGTATACCGAGAACGATTTTTTGAAACTAAGGTCTTACACTTAAAGACGTTCCTCCAAACCAATTCCTTTAGCCTGAAGAAAGGATATGGAAGAGGTTCAATGAAGAAATAGGGCCTTGAAACCCCTAGAATCGGCTACCCAATAAGAAATCCTTTGTTTTATCTCTAGCGATAAATCAGATTTTGGATGAACTTTGGAAGCGAATATCTTAGGCTACTATCCACGAGAAGGTATCAAATCAAATCCCTAGCCCATCCTTGTAATACCCATCTTTAAGTTTCACGAAGAAATCGAGGAGAGAAATGCTGTAAATGTGGCTATACAGGCCAAGTTTCAGATGGCGGCGACGCGAAAAATGCGCATCTTCTTCCTGTTTAGAGGAAGAAAACGATGATATGGCCAATTCAACTGAACTGTCCAAGTCAACTCAAAATTTGACCTTTTCTCGGGTTTTCTCAGTAGATCTTATTTTATGAAATGTTGTATGAATCCTTATCCCGAGAGGTTATATAAGGTAATGAAGTTTGGGAGTTATTGAAAAACTTTAGTTAGCGAAACCAAGATATGGGAGAAAATGCTCATCACGATCCATATAACTACTCTTGGTCTCTAATAGATACTACGTGCACAATATCATGCTGGGTCCTTATCCCGAGAGGTTATATAAGGTAATGAAGTTTGGGAGTTATTGAAAAACTTTAGTTAGCGAAACCAAGATATGGGAGAAAATGCTCATCACGATCCATATAACTACCCTTGGTCTCTAATAGATACTACGTGCACAATATCATGCTGGGCTATTCCTAAGAACTTATAAGTTCCAAGCTTGACCCAAGACGTTATGCATAAACCTAGGATCACCAAGAATCAAGAAAACACCTAGGTTAATGCAAACATCATGCTTAACAAGTTGCTAGGATCCATGCCTAAAGTAACCATTATCTCACTTCACGAAGTGTAACGCGAGGCCCCTATTTCTCTTTAGGTGGGATGCTATGGTATATGTACCATGAGCAGGATTCCATGTTGACAACACCACCTATGCACTCATGGGGAGGAAATTAAGAGTTACTTAGACATGCTCCAAATTACCAACTATTTTCTGTATTCCATGTTGACAACACCACCTATGCACTCATGGGGAGGAAATTAAGAGTTACTTAGACATGCTCCAAATTACCAACTATTTTCTGTAAGGTCTATTTTATATGACATGAGAATAAATTCAATTCAAGTTAGTTGGGGCAAGTTCGGAACTACTCAAGAATGTACACCTTATGGCCTCAAGAAAATTAGTGTTTTCGCATCAAAGTCATTTCATAAAGGTCCTATAAGTAGTTGAACCCAAGTCGTTGGATTCAGACTCCAAAGTGCTAACCACTACACCATAGAATCCCTTATAAAAATTTATTTTGGAATGGTTTTTCTATTTTATGCAAATTCCACAAGAAGAGAGATCCTATCACGAGTCAAACTCAAGTTATGGATTCAAAGTTCTAGAGCTGTTTTATCTAACTCGTTGTGATCTTGAGCACCTTTAGAGTGGTTGCAGAAGTAACCCTCCAGTGTTGATGGAAGCTCTTCGAGAACATGTAATTTTATATATTTCTTATAGCTAATTTATATATTGTTGTATATTACAAACAAATTGAAATAATACTTTACATCCCAGTCTTTCTTTCTTCCGTGCAAAACTTAACATGAAAACTATATTATTTCAATATTCACTCGAGAAAAAAGGGGTGAAAACTATATTATTTCAAACCCTCCATTATTGCTTCTACTTTGCGTGAAAATGCTTCCACTAAATCATGTTGCTAACTAGGTTGTTTGGTTCGGTTCAATTCTTGGGTCCACTAGATTTAATCGACCTAGCTCAATTAAACTCTTGATAATATAAAAATTATAAATTTCTTAAATTACGTTAACTTAAAAGTTTAACCCCTAATTTTTTTTAGAATGTTTAGCTTTGTTTCTAGTTGATCTCTAAATGCTTAGAAGTATCTAACAAGACTTCTATTCAAGGAACTTTTCTCTCTAAAAGATGTAAAACTTCAGGTTTATTATTAAGGAATTTCAAATGAGTGATTTGATATATCATAGAGGACAAAAATATTTATTTGTTTCAAATATCTTATGTTGACCATTCTTTATTGTCAAGTACCTTGAATATTATCATTGTGAATTACCAATGGCATTAGATTGAATCTCATTAATAACAATATCCCAAAACTCAGGTAAAGATGACATCAAAATTAATATTTTAATTTCATCTTCAAAATTTATTTCCACTTGACTCAGTTGACAGGTAATCATAATAGTCACCCGTGCACAAATATTTACAACCTTAAAAGGTAGAAATTATAAGGAGTGCAAGAGAAGAGTGCTTAAAATAGTTTCAAAATATAGAAAAAAAATAGTAGGTATTGGTCAAACTCAACATCCATTGATCACTTATGGCACAACACAAATGAGGGTAACATTTTTTTATTTCTCTACTGTTTGGTTTATTGGCCTTACAAGATGGAGACATGAAGTTTTCTATGTTTGAAATAAATTTGGTTTGATTGTTTTCGGGTTAGCATTGGTACCATCAAAACTTATTTATTTCTTTGAAATGTTTGAGTTTACAATTTACATGTTTTCATTTTTCTTTGAAATGAAGCAAAATTAGTCTGAGGGTTTTAGGCAGATTGTTATAATTCTAATTTTTAACTAAAAAAAAATTAGTCTCGTTGTCACCCTTAAACCTACCTTACCTATAGGTATAATCGACCTATTATCTGTTGGCTTTTTTTCGTTAATCTTTTGATGATAACAAACCTACCTTCAATTATTAACAATTCTCAGTATTTTTGTCCACAGTGTAAGGTTGGGAACAACGATTTCAACGTCTTTTTTGGTTCACTCAAATTAGAGATAAAACGAAGAAGTTCAAGTCAAAACAAATACCCGACGTGATGATGTGGTGGCAAAATTGACATCATGGACCAATCAAATTCAAAACAAGATACTTGACGTGATGATATGGTGACAAAATTGATGATGTGGTGACAAAATTGACATCATGGACCCGCGCCAAAATTGATATCATAGACCAATCGAAGTATGACATTTATAAATTTGGTAGAGTAACAAATGGTAGAGTTTTCAATTACACTTATAAAAGTTTTCCATTACTTTTAAATTATAAAATCATTTCAATTACATTTATAAAAAATTTCGGTTACCTTTTAAATGGAAAGAAATTATAAAGATTTCATTTACATTTATGAAAACTAATTATTACTTTTAAATGAAAAAAAAATTATAATGATTTCATTCATGAAAACGAGTTATTAATGGAAAGAAATTATAATGATTTCATTTAATTTTGATAAAGATAATTATTTGAATTACAAAATCATTTCAATTATAAGAATTTCATTTAGATTTATAAAACTTTTTAATTATTTTTAAAATGTTCATCACAGTTTTCATTAACATTTTTTTTATATGTAATTATATATATATAATAAAAATGAATTTAAAATGTTTTTAATATTTATTTAAAATAATATATATATATATATATATATATATATATATATATATATATATATATATATATATATATATATATATAATGAAACATGTGTTCTATAATTTTTTACGATAAATTTAACAATAAATAAATATTATTTTTGGTGGTACACGTTTTGGTTCACGTTTTAGTGGTCCGTATCAATTCCTATTTTTACAACTTGATCGCTATTTAAACTCATCACCTCTTCGTATTTTTCACAACCAACACAAACATTTGTTTCCTCGATCTAAATTTTTTTTAAAAATCCTCCATTGTTGCTCTCTACAAAACTTCCAATTCTATTTTTTTTATCTTATTATTGAGAGAGATGTTTATTATTTCAGATTCTATTTTTTTTATCTTATTATTGAGAGAGATGTCTATTATTTCAGAGTGTTGTGGTGTGTTTCTATAAGATTTCAGACAATTGTACTGGTTTGATCCTGAGCCGTGGAAAGGATTGAGTTTGCTCTTGAACTCGTAAAAAGAGCGGTGTACCGGTTTGATCCTGAGTCGTGGAAAGGATTGAGTTTGCTCTTGAACTCGTAAAAAGAGCGGTGTACCGGTTTGATTCTGAGTCGTAGAAAGGATTGAGTTTCCTCTTGAACTTGTAAAAAGAGCGGTGTACCGGTTTGATCCTGAGCCGTGGAAAGGATTGAGTTTGCTCTTGAACTAGTAAAAAGAGCGGTGTACCGATTTGATCGTGAGCCTTGGAAAGGATTGAGTTTGCTCTTGCACTAGTAAAAAGAATGGTGTAGCTGTTGGGCTTTGATCTGAGGAAAGAGTCAAAAAGTTTTATTCAAATTCCCACTATAAAACTATGGTTTTCTAACCCTTTTCCTAATTAAGTTCTAAATTATTGTTAAGTTTTATTGCATGGTATCAAGTTTGATTGTTATTAAAAAAAAAATTAATAATTACATTGTTGAAACCCTATTCACCCCCTCTAGGGTTGTCATATCGATCCAACATTATCCTTCCACCAATAGGAGCAAAGGCAACGTTACTATGTGAAAGTTTCATGTCATTTATTCAACAATAAGGGTGTTAGCATGCATTTGGAAATGAACCCATATTTAAAAAATTTAGATAAAATAGAAAAGAATTGTTATCTCAAAGACAATGATACTATGTGAAACTAGCCTCAAGATGCTTCCTTAACTCTTAGGGGTGGTAAACCAACGGTTCCTTCACCTATGACCCAACTCCCAACATGGAAGGGATAATCTAGAGAATCATTCCAAGAACCCTAACGGATGGGTTACAAACTCACATTATCAAGCTCGACAACAAACAATGTCGTCGGCAAACTTAGGAAGACTACCTGAAATTACGAATATATCAATATAGGATTTTTTAATTTACCGATTTTTAAAATGTTAAATTATGTGAAATTACTGGCAAAGAAGAATATTTTAGAGAGCTCTTCCTTTTTATTTAAGATTTTGATATTTATGAAAAGAGAAAATGAATAAAAATAGGAGACATTTTATAGATTTAGGAGGAGTAAGTGAAAACAAAAAGAGAGTCATGACCCATTCGAAATAAAAAAAGAATTAAAATATAATGAACATATATATTTGCTTTATATTCAAAATAGAGTTTATAGGTTCATAGTACAAAATAAGGGAAATGTTGAAAAAAATAATTTTAAAACATCAAAAATAGTTGGTGTTGTTTGTTTAGGGCAACTGCACATGAAAGATATGGAAAACATGAAGTGAGTACAAGATTGTCTTGTAGCGTTTTAACCATGTTTATAGTGGGTGCGACTAATTGTAAGTTTTTAACCATGTTCATAGTGGGTGCTTGGATACCACACTCTTTTCTTAATGTACATGGAATCGATAATTAATCGAACAAAGTGTCTATCCAAAATAAAAGGGCCCAACCAGATTTGAACTGGTGACCTCTTGATCTGCAGTCAAATGCTCTACCACAGGCTATGGACCCATTTTGCATGATTTCAACTTTAGTGACTCCTTCTACAGAGTGTCAATCCAAAAGTGTAAAAAGTGTCTGTCCAAAATAAAAGGGTCCAACGAAGTTCAAATGGATGACCGGTCAAATTCTCTACCACTGAGCCATGGATCCATTTTGTAGGATTTTAACCTTAGTGACCCCGTAGACATAGTGTCAGTCCAAAAAGTGTAACAAATTTATATCCTAGATAGAAGGGCCTAACTAGGTTCGAATTGGTGACCTCTTGATCTGCAATTAAATGCTCTAACATTGAGCTATGGTCCCATTTTGTATGATCTCAACTTTAGTGACCCATTCTACAGATTATCGGTCCAAAAGTGACCCTACCGAATCGACTATGGACCAATTTTCTATAAATTGGTGGATTACCTATCGGGAATTAAACACAGGTCGTTAGATTCAAAGTCGAAAGTGCTAACCACTACACCATAGAACCACTCGTTAAACTTTATTTTGGCAGCAATTTTGATAAGCGTCAACAACGCTGGATTTTGCAAAGCTAGAGGTCGTAGTATGCTTACAAACTTTCACAAGGTGTTTTCAACTTCTTTTATAGGTAATTGAACTTTTGAGTCCATGTTGGATTAGTATGAGTTTAAGAAGACAGAGGAGAGAAGAGAGACTTTGTTAGAAACTCAAATTTACTTCTATCTCTATCTAGCAAAATTATTTTTTTGTTTGAAACAAGATTATAGATAAATTTAAAATCCAAGAAAACGGATCTGAGTTTGATATTATTTGATTTTGGATATGGACACAACTAGCTGATTTCTTTTGATTACATTAATGAATGTGTGTAGATGTTTAAAGTGTTGATCTTAATGGTTTTAGAAAATATCAACACATCATCAATATAAACTATCAAAATTTTTTGAAAGGATTGAAAATATCATTCATAATCTTCTGAAATTCGGATGGAGCGTTTTTTAACCTAAATGACATGACGTTCCCCTCATATTTTCTAATTGGACATTAAATGCTATTTTATATTTGTCCTTTTAAGAAATTAGAATTTTCCGAAATCCCAATTTCATGTCGAATTCTATAAAAACATTTGACTCTAAATTCTTTTTATCAAATCATTTTTGTTTTGGATTGGATATCTTATTTATTCTGAAACCTTATTCGAAGGTTTGTAGTTAATTGCTGGTATCAGAATTTCTCGTTTCTTTTCACCATGTTGTTAACCTAAAATGTCAGAAATGACCACCTGCTCTTTGGAGACCTTATCAGTTTCCTCTACAAAATATCACCTAAAATGTCACAGTATTTAGTGTTTGGGACTTTTTAATTTAACCCTAGGGTTCTATTTACAGTGAACTTGTGATTATTTTTGTCAAATTATATATTTGAATACCTAATACATTAAGATATAATATCTTATTTAAATAATATTAAAATGTGGTAAAATATCATAATATATGTTTAATTAATATGAATATCATTCAAATTTCAAATATATATTTTTATTTAATGTTTATGAAACACATGAATTATTTTAATATTTAACATATCAAATATGTTAATATGTTTTGATATTATACTTCAAGACTATAGGAACTTTCTCAGAGGACCTGAGAGTTACATCGGCCCACAATGCAACTCATGGACGATGCAAAACTATGGTGGCGCTTGAAGGTGAATTGTATGAAAAACTGTCATGCACCAAAAAATTATGGGAAGACCATTGATGGAATTGAAGCAATCGACGCTCCCCTGTATGGGTTTCCAATCAAAGACCTAATGTTTGATGTTGACTCTTTTGAAGAAAGAGCCACGTGATCGAACAACAAGAAACGTGGCGGTATCTCTGAGAACTCTATCACACACATAAAAAAAATGTGTCGAAGACATTACACAGAAAATCTGGCTTTCATCGAGGAGATCCGAGTTTGATTCTCGACAATGAAATTTTATTTTCTTATTTCTTTTATTTTATAGTTTCCTCTTTTGTCACCAATTATATTTAAACTTTACCTAGGTTTGAGAAGCACTATAATGGATGAGTTCAATAGTATCTTAAATTCAAAAGACTTTTATGAACTTGATTTGAGAGGCACTATAATGGTCAAGTTCAACGGTACCTTAAATTAAAAAGACTTTTATGAACTTTGAACCTTTAATAGTGTTATGTTATAGATATTTTGTTCAATTTCAACAAGTGAGGTTGAGGTCATTCAAATGGTTAATGTGATAATTCGGTCATTTTCAAGGTCTCTTTTGTTGAACGCCATCATGGCTTAGATGACTGAGATGAGCACCAGAGTGAGTTTGACAAGGAGGGTCGTAGAGAACCACACCCCAAGCCAAGCTCATGTTGGGCTTAACAAACTGAAAATCCAAAAACACAAACCCTTAAATGGGAACCAGGATGTTAATGAATTAAAAAAAACTTTATTTTTGACGTTGAACACTACTTGAAGGTTACACGAACTTGCTCATAGGACCTAAGGGTTACGTTGGCCACAATGCATCTCATGGACAGTAGCGCTCGAAGGTGGATGATATAAAAAATGGGTCATGCACCATAAACTCATGGGAAGACCGTTGATGGAATTGATGCAATCGACGCTCCCCTTGATGGGTTGCCAATTAAAGACCTGACGTTTGATGTTGACTCTTTTGAAGAAAAAGCCACACGATCGAACACCTCGAAATGTCGTGGTAGCTCTAAGAACTCTATTATACGACCTGAGAGTTGAGGGCTACACGAACTTTCTCATACGACCTAAGAGTTACATTAGCCACAATGCATCTCATGGACGATGCAAAACTATGGTAGTGCTCGAAGGTGAATGGTATAAAAAATGGGTCATACACCATGAACTCATGGGAAGATCGTTAATGAAATCGATGCAATCGACGCTCCCCTGGATGGGTTGCCAATCAAAGACCTAACATTTGATATTGACTCTTTTGAAGAAAAAGCCACACAATCGAACAGCTCGAAACGTCGCGGTAGCCCAAGAGAACTCTAACACACATAGGGAAGGACGTGTCGAAGAGTTAGACATTAAGCAAAAGATCATGCTAAAACTCTTCAGCGATCTAACAAAATACTTCAGGACATCTACACCAAAAATCCATTGTCGTCCAGCGGTCAGGATATCTTGCTTTCACTCAGGAGGCCTGGGTTCGATTCTTGGCAATGGAATGTTATTTTCTTATTTCATTTTATTTTACAGTTTCTATCTTAGACTAAAAAGACTTTTTATGAACTTCGTACCTTTGAGAGAGTTATGTTATAGATATTTTGTTCAATTTCAAATAGTTAATGCGATAATCCAGTCGTTTTCGAGGTCTCTCTTGTTGAACGACATCATGGTTGAGATTCGCAGGTGATTCAAATGGTTAATGTGATAATCAAGTCGTTTTCGAGGTCTCTCTTGTTGAACGACGTCATGGTTGAGATGAGAAGGTGATTCAAATGATTAATGCGATAATCCAATCGTTTTCGAGGTCTCTCTTGTTGAACGACGTCATGGTTGAGATGAGGACTCGAGTGAGTTTGACAAGTTGGGCTGTAGAGAACCACACCTCAAGCCAAGTTCATGTGGGCTTAACAAACTTAAAATCCAAGAACACAGCCCCTTAAATGTAAACTGGGATGCTAAGGAATTAAAAAGCTTTATTTTTTACGTAGAACAATACTTGAAGGTTACTGTTACTTACTCATAGGACCTAAGAGTTACGTTGGTCGCAATGCATCTCATGGACGATGCAAAACTATGGTGGCGCTCGAAGGTGAATGGTATAAAAAATGGGTCATGCACCATAAACTCATGGGAAGACCATTGATCCAATCGATGCAATCGACGCTCCTTTGGATGGGTTGCCAATCAAAGACCTGATGTTTGATGTTTGATGTTTACCCTTTTGAAGAAAGAGCCACATGATCGAACAG